>NW_007247433.1:29072-55953 GCF_000164805.1 Carlito syrichta
GTAGAGATGAGGTCTCGCCAAGTTGCCCAGGCAGGTCTTGAACCCGCGGGCTCAAGCAATTCACTCACCTCAGCCTCCCAAAGGCATAGGATTACAGGCTGAGCCACTGAGCCCAGCATTTTCTTTTTCTTTTTTGACCTGGATGTTCATAGGACCTTATTTTCAAGTTCAGTTCATTAATGTTGATTGGTCTGTACCAACTATTAGTATTTTCTAGATGACCACGTGCCTTTTCAAATCTTTTTTCTGTAATATTTTACTTAATTGAAATGTTTAATTGTGATTTTGTTGTGGTGTTTGTTTTATTCCCAGCTTGGTAGCCCCAATTATGCACTGTTGGATCTCCTTTGCCATCTTCCATATCTAAAAGTTTTCTCTTGCCCCTGGCTAAGTAACTCTTCCTTCTCTTCCAGTTTATTTTGCACAGTTTCTCAGAACTAATTGCTACTTCCCTGACTGCATTGTAGGAAGGTCTGTCTTTTTGCTGCTTTCAGTGTTGCTCTTGTTTGAATCAACAAGTCAGAGACTGCTCATTCAATGGACTTATTTTTCTCTTTCCTTTCCTTCCTGAGATCTGGCAGCTCATTTGTCATTTTTTCCTGTTGCCTATTTCTTTCTTGAACTCTTGTATTTCTGCTTTGAACTCTTGATTTATCTCATAATGGCCATTTTATCTGTAAATCCATTGATTTTTGTAGAGAATTGTTTGGTCAAAGTTTTATCTTTTCTGTGGCAAAATTTTCCTGGTAAGTGCTTCTCTCTCTCCCTCCCCCACCCCCTTCCCCTTGGGTCCCCCATGCTAGGTGGCAACATTTCTCCTGGTTTCCCTACTCTCCTTTTGTTAATGCCCCTTATCTTTGAATGAGAGAACTCCTGGGGTATCTTGGGGGCAGTGAGCCTGAGGCTGAGGTCAGGGTCAGCTGCTTCAAAAGCCGAAGCTTGGTCTGCTGTTTGCAGAGCCTCCAGGAGCTGCTTCCTGTGATGGGACGCAGGTCCAGAAGCAGGTGACATCCCTGACCTGGGATGAGGCTCTGTTTGATACAGAGTTTGTGTGATTTTGTGTATATGTGATGTAGTGTGTATGTGATGCTGGGTGTGTCTGTGTGTGAGTGTGCAATGTGAGGTGAGTGGTTGTGTGTGGTTTTATGTGAGTGTGTGAAGTAGGACATGTGGCTGTGTGTGTGTGAGTGTGTGAAGCAGGCATGTGACTGTGGCTGTGTGTATGTGAGTGTGTAAAGCAGGGTGTGTGGTTGTATATGTATGAAGTAAGGGATGTAGTTGTGTGTGTGTGAGGGGGTGAAGTGTGATGTGTGGTTGTGGGTGTGCATGTGTATGTAAAGCAGGGCATATGGTTGTGTGAAGTGGGGTGTGTGGTTGTGGGTGTGTATAAAGCAGGATGTGTGGTTGTGGGTGTGTGTGTGAGTGTATAAAGCAGGGCATGTAGTTGTGTGAAGCAGAACATGTGGCCATGTGCCAGTGTGTGAAGCAGGACATGTGACTGTATGTGTGTATGTGAAGCAGGATATGTGGTTGTATGTGTGGGTATGTGAAGGAGGGCATTTGGTTGTGTGTGTGTGTGTGTGTGTGTGTATGTGAAGCAAGACATGTGATTTTGTGTGTGTGTATGTGTGTGAAGCAGAGCATGTGATTGTGTGTATGTGTGTGAATATGTGAAGCGAGCCGTTTGATTGTGTATGAGTGTGTGAAGTAAGACGTGATTTTGTGTGTGTGTGGTGTATGTGTGTGTGTGTGAAGCAGAGCATGTGAGTGAGTGTGTGTGTGTATGTGTGTGAGAATATGTGAAGCGAGGCATTGGTTGTGTGTGTGTGTGTGAAGCAGAGCATGTGATTGTGTGTGAGTGTGAATGTGTGAAGCGAGGCATTGGTTGTGTGTGTGCATGCATGTGGACATTCCCATAAGCAGTGGGGGAGGTGCTGCTTATCCATCATCTTGCTCCCACTTGAGAAGACATTTCTAGGCCCAAGGCCAGCCCGGGAAGGTCCTTGCAATAGCAGCTTGGGATCTGTGGGGTGAAGCCAGGGGAAGCTGGTGACCCTCATTGGCCAACCTGGCCTTTCTCTGGGAGACAGCCTGCAGAGTTCCCAGAGTTCTGGGAAACTCTGCCCAGGGCCCCCATAGTTCCTCCAGCCCATGGCCAGTCGCCTTGTTGGTCTGTGCGCTCATGGACTCAGGAACAGGCTGACGCCGTGGAGATCACAGAATGCAGGTGACAATGTTGGTGTTGAGTTTAAAAGGAACTGGAAACTCAGACCAAGACCCGGACCGGGAGAGGCTTAGATGAGGTCGCACCAGGTGCCTTGCCCCTCCCATGGAGAACCCAAATGCAGGAGGGGCAGTGGGGAAGCAGAGTGTTGGTTACTGTGTTCTGAGAAGGAGGGGTCTAGTGCTCTGGCCCCCTTCCCCAGGACTGAGCACAGGGAGGACAGGGAGAAGAGAATTCCCAGTGGGAAGTGGCATCTGAGAGCAAAGGAGATGTGTATCTTGCTTTGAGGTGGGAGAGGCTTCAAGAGCCTGTGGCCTGAGAACAGCAACGGAAGAGCCCAAAGTCACAAGGGGGTGGCCTGGTCCCAAGGGACCTAGTGTTGGCCATGATTAATACCCCACAGTGACCCATTGATCCTGACCCACCACCAAAGCCAGGGAGGAAGAGAGACCTCTGCGTGGGGCCTCAGTGGAAGGACAAAGCAATGCTGGACCCCCAGCCTCAGTGAGGCACCCCTCCAGGGACCCAGTGCCCCAGGGCCGTTTCTGAGTTGCTGGAATGAAACTTCTCTCTAATGAGAAAGATGCTGGAATAGAACCGAGTTGGAAACCAACACGGGAACTCACATTTCTCAAACACACATCTATTTACTGAGATCTGTCTCCACTGCTCTTCCAAGGTGAAGTTTCCATTTCTGGTTCTTGATTCCTTCAGGTTACAAGAGGAGGAATAGAGAGATCCACACCCCTTCACCTCCTCACCTGGCTGAGCAGTGAGGAGGTGCTATCCCTGTTTGCTGGGATAAAAATGTCTGCTACTTACTTCATTAATTCATTGGTGGAGTTTCTAGACTCTCTGGTAACACCCAGGTGCTGAAGTTAAGGCACAGAGAACTTCCAGAAAATGAAAACATTCCATGAGACACCAAGATGGCTTCTCTGTAAGCAGCTTGAACCCATTCTGTCCAGTCTCCAACAAGCTTGGACTGTGCACCAGGCAGCTGTCAGGCGGGAGGGTTGGTCTTGGGTATTTGCTGTGCATGTTCCCAGTGGTGTTTGTCCTCTCTGTTCCCTCTTGTTCAAGGGAAAACAAAACTCTGTAAATATTATAAGGAGATTTATTGTAAGCCAGTACAAGTAACCATAGCCTGGGAAAACAGTCTCAAGGAGTCCTGGGAAAGTATACCTGAGGGATCGGATCACAGTTTGATTTTATACCTCTCAGGGAGGACAAGAGATACAGGCAAATATTAATACATAAATCAGTACATGGAAGGTACACACTGGTTCAGCCCAAAGAGGCAGGGTAATTGGTAGAGGAGCTTACAGGTCACAGGTAGATACGGAGATTCTTTCGTCAACAATTGGTTAAAGGAACAAAACAGTGTCTAGAAACTTGGGGTTAGCAAAAAGAATGTGTAAGATAAAGATGCGATGTCAGAGTGAGCCCCGATGTGACCTGTCTAGGAAGACTGAATTAACCCTAGCCTGGCATACCCTGAGTCTTGTTTATATTTGATATCTTATTGCCACACTCAGTCTATTTTTCAGTCTAATGGTCTCTATTTTAAACACTAGCGCTGGTCAGGTGTGATGCCAAAATTTAAGGGAGGAGTCATAACAAGGTGTGTTGAAGCTCCTTCCCTGTCATGGCCGGTAACTCCGTTTTTAAGGTTTCTTTGGGATCCCTTTGGCTATGGGGTGGGGCATTCATTGGCAGGAGGCTTAGGATTTACTTTAGGTTTACACTCTGCCGGCTCTCTCTGTCTCCAAGTCTTTTCTCACTGTCCCCCATGTCTGTCCTCTATGTTTCTTGAGTCTGTCCTCTATAACTCTTGAATCTGTCCTCTCTGTCCTCTGTGTCTGTCCTCTATGTCTCTAGAGGCTGTCCTCTCTGTCCCATGTCTGTCCTCTCTGTCTCTCAAGTCTGTCCTCTCTGCCCCCTATGTCTGGTCCTCTCTGTCCCCCTTGTCTGTCTGCTCTGTCCCCATGTCTGTTCTCACTGTTCCCTCTGTCTGTCCTCTCTGTCTCCCATGTCTGTCCTCTCTGTTCCGCAAGACTGTCCTCTCTGTCCCCTGTGTCTGTCCTCCCTGTCCTCTGTGTCTGTCCCCTCTGTCCCTGATGTCTGTCCTCTCTGCTTCCCATGCCTGTCCTCTCTGTCCTCTGTGTCTGTCCTGTCTCTCAAGTCTGTCCTCTTTGTTCCTCATGTCTGTCCCTCTGTCCCTTGTACCTGTCCTATCTGCACCGGTGTCTTTCCTCTCTGTGCCCATGTCTGTCCTCTCTCTCCCCTGTGTCTGTCCTCTCTGTCCTCTGAGTCTCTCCTCTCTGTCCCTCATGTCTTTTCTCTCTGTCCCCCACATCTGTCCTCTCTGTTCCCTGTGTCGGTCTCTCTGTCCTCCATGTCTACCCTCTCTGTCCTTTGTGTCTGTCCTCTCTGTCCCTCATGTCTGACCTGTCTGTGCCCGTCTGTGCCCTGCGTGTGTCCTCTCTGTCCCTCGTGTCTGTCCTCTCTGTTCTCCATATCTGTCCTCTCTGGCTCTCGTGTATGTCCTCTCTTCCCCCCAATCTGTCCTATCTGTACCCCATGTCTGTCCTCTCTGTCCCTCATGCCTGTCCTCTCTGTCTCTTGTGTCTGTCTGTTCTGTCCTATGTGTCTGTCCTCTGTGTTCCCCGTGTCTGTCCCCTCTTTCCCCTACCTGTCCTCTCTGTATCTCATGTCTGTCTTCTCTGTCCTCTGTGTGTATCCTCTCTGTTCCCTGTGTCTGTGCTTTATTTCTCCCTGTCTTTCCTCTCTGCCTCCCATGTCTGTCCTCTCTGACCCCCATTCTGTCCTTTCGGTCGCCCGTGTCTGTCCTCTCTGTCCCTCATGTATATCCTCTGTATCTCTCATGTCTGTCCTCTTTGTTCCCCATGTCTGTCCTCTCTGTCCCCTGTGTCTTTCCTCTCTGTCTCTTATGTCCATCTTCTCTGTTCCCTGAGTGTGTCCTCTCTGTTCCCCAGGTCTGTGCTTTCTTTCCCCCTGGTCTGTCCTTTCTGTCCCCCATTCCATCCTCTCTGTCACCTGTATCTATCTCCTCTGTCTCTCATGTATGTCCTCTGTGTCTCTCGTGTCTGTCCTCTTTGTCCCTTGTGTCTGTCCTCTCTTTCCCCCATGTCTGTCCTCTCTGTCCTCCATGTCTGTCCTCTCTGTCCCCCATATTTCCTTTCTGTCTCTTGTGTCTGTCTTCTCTGTCCTCTCTCTCCCCCATATCTGTACTCTCTGTCTCTCATCTTTCCTCTCTGTTCCCCATGTCTGCACTCCTGTGTCTGTCCTCTTTGTTCCTTCTGTCTGTCCTCTCTTTCTCTTGAGTCTGTCCTCTCTGTCCCCTGTGTCTTTCCTTTCCATCTCTCATGTTCGTCTTCTCTACCCCCTGTGTGTGTGTTCTCTCTGTTTCCCATGTCTTTCCTCTCTGTCTCCACGTCTGTCTTCTCTGTTCCCGTGACTGTCCTCTCTGTTCCCCGTGTCTGTCCTCTGTCCCCCGTGTCTTCTCTCTCTGCCCTCTGTTCCTTTGCCTGTCCTCTCTCTTCCCTCTTTTGTCCTCTCTGTCCCTCTGGTGGAACTAGCTCCCTTAACATGGCCTATGTCAGCCCTTTCTACCTCTGGATCCCCAGGCCCTGGGCTCTGTTTCCTCTCAGCAGCTCTTGGTGACTTTGCTCACTCCCTCCCCAGCGTCAGTCTTGGTTCCTCCATGGCCCAGGCCAGGCCCAGCATTTTTGGAGGCCCTGAGCGGTACTCCCGGCTCCACCCTGGCTCTGGCCGCATGCCAGCCACTGTGGACCTGCTCTTGCCAGATCCCTGGCCATGGGGTTCCATTGCCCAGCTCCAGTAAATTCAGGCTTTCCCGGAAGTAAGACAGTGCAGGGCAGAACTCCTCCCGCAATAGGGGGTTTGGAGAGGAGTCAGGAGGGGCCCCAGGAAGGACTTGCAGCCTCAGCTTCCCACCTGGGAGGGTCCTTCAGCCAACTGAGTCTGCTTTCTCATCCAGCAGGTGGGACTAATCACCTCCCCTCTCAAGGGCACCTTGGAGATGGAGAGTCGAACTGATCCCTGGAATACACGGCTGCTCTCTTGTGCCACCAATAAGAGTTGAGAGGCAGAAAACTGGGACGAAAGAAGTTTATTTCTGAATTCAGAATTCAGGGAGACAAGACAGTATAGATACCAGGGCAGGCCAGCTCAGCTGTTTGTGTTTTACCGTCTATATTGATAAGCATAAGCATTGAGGTTGGCTATTGATTAACATCAAACTACATGACTTACAAAGTATTCTGTGGGATTCCAGTTACAATCGCATTTTGTCAATTATAACGTTCACTGTTTGCATATTTTTGGTACTCGTTACCAGGAACCTGTAATTTTCATGTATCAGTAACTCTAAGCAAAGGAGTTAGAGGAGCTTACTGCAAAGTAAAACATTATTCATTGTGATACATCATTAGCCAATGGGTACAACAAAACAAAAGAGTGTTGTGGTTACGGTTCCAAGATTAATATAATTGCATTTCTAAGTTTAACTATTGATCATAGAAATGAATAACAATCTATTTTACTAACTATGTGAATACCATGAAGTCAGTTACTCATTCTCTTCTAGGGAGGATCAGCACAGTCTTATAATTCTAAGGAATGTGGGTGCATGCAGGGCAGCAAACCAACATTATAACAATCATGGATTAGTACTAGTGGGTTTCCATAATTTCCCCACTGTCAGTTAAAGCCATGATATCTATCATGGAGTTATTTATGTTTTGCTGCTTCAGCCTGAACATACATGCAGCTTCTTCCCTCTGAAGATTTTTGTGGGTTAGAGGCTTGATTACAAGTTTAGGAATCCTGGCAGTGCATCCCATACAAAGTTTGAAGGAGACGTGCATTAAGATTCCTATTATTAACATAGTTAGGAGGAACTTTCCTACTCCTGGTAGAATACCTTTAAGACGGCCGTGCTCGGTGGCTCAGCCTGTAATCCCAGCACTTTGAGAGGCTGAGGCGAGTGGATTTCCTGAGCCCACTGGTTCGAGACCCATGTGGGCAACTTGGCAAGATCTCGTCCTACAATAAATCAGAAATCAGCCGGACGTGGTAGCCCGCGCCTGTAGTTCTGGCTACTTGGAAGGCTGAGGTGGAAGGATCGCTGGAGCCCAGCAGGTAGAGGCTGCGGTGGCTGGGAGCGTGCCACTGCACTCCAGTCTGGGTGACAGAATGAGACTCCAACTCAAAAACAAAAATAAGCTGGGCTCGGTGGCTCAGCCTGTAAATCCCGCGCCTTGGGAAACTGAGGTGAGTGGATTGCCTGAGCCCGCGGGTTCGAGACCTGCCTGGGCAACTTAGCGAAACCTCATCTCTACAATAAATCAAAAAATTAGCCGGGTGTGGTAGCGCGCACCTGTAGTTCCAGCTACAGAAGGCTGAGGCGGAAGGAAAGCGAGAGCCCAGCAGGTCGAAGCTGCGGTGGCTGGGAGCGGCCACTGCACTCCAGTCTGGGTGACAGAGTGAGAATCCAACTAAAAATAAAAATAAAAATAAAAAAATAAAAAATAAAAACCTTTAAGACCTAGTGGGATCCAAGAGAAAATGTTTGAGAACAAATCTGAAACCTTCCCAAGCACCTCCTTACTGTATGTCACCTGTGGCATTGATACTAGTTTTCCTTTGGTCCAGCTTGTGGCTATGTTCCCTGATTCATCTGGGATGAAGATTCACCTGGAATGGAGGTCCTGCATTCAGTGTGTATAATGGTGCAAGTGCCTCCTTGGGATGCGGTGAGACTATCTAAGGTCATTCTGTTTTACAGGACTGCTTTCCTCATTCATGAAACTTCTGTGTTTAGCATCATTAGACTATTTTGGCTTTTAGAACACAAGTTTTTAAGTCTTCTCTAAATGACTGTTTTGATATAACCAAAATGGCCCCATTCTTTCTCCCAGAGGAGGGTGTTACAACCTGACCAGGTTCTTATGCCCACTGCTCAGAAAAACTACAACGGGTACAGCCATTACAAGGGAGAAAGAGTTTAATATCACAAAGCAGCCGAGCGAGGAGGGTGGGAGAAATCACTCAGATCTGCCTCCCTGAAAATTCAGAGAATGGTTTTGAAAGGAAACTTGAAGGGCAGAGGAACAGGGCTGCTGACTGGCTGATGACGTCATGGGGGGGGTGTCAAGACTGTCTTCCTGTCACAGAGCCAAACTCTGAGAGGGGGCATCACAGGGTGGTGGAGCCAACTTCCTGGTGTTCTGGGCCTGGATGGAGCCAACAGGGTCCAACAGGGTCCGAAAACTATCTCAGACATCCTTTTTAGGTCTTCAAAAGATGCTACTTAGAAAGCAGGTCCTGTGACCCTCAGCTGCTACCCCTGGGTGGAGCCAGTATAGAGGTCTTAGGCCATTGCTTAAGGGTGAATATGTCAGTCAGCCTTGGGGGCAGATCCCCCCCCACCTCCCACCCTGTCCTGCCCCAGGAGTCAGGATGTGCAAGTAATCAATCGCCCTCTATTGGAGTGAAAGCAAACCTAGAAACAACAGATTTGTTCATTTCTGACCATAGCTGCAACTTTTCAGGACTCAGGTCCCTTCCAAAGCTTTTATTCCGTGGCCTGATATTAATTTTACACAGGTGGTTTTAAGGGGCTTATGCAGGGTTGGGCCAGCCACAGGCCCCTAAGACACCTGGCCAGCTGGGCATGTGCTGCAACATGGGCTCTGTGTGTCCTCCATTCTGCCTGGTGGAGGGGGAAGGGGGAGGAGAAAGGGAGGAGGAAGGAGGGGGTGAGAAGACACCCTGGCCCTCCTGAGGCCCTTCTGCCAAGGACAAGTATGCAACAAAGCTGTGGGGGACCTTCTGGCAGTCCAGGGACAGGTGCAGGGCTCCTGCCTAGGCCTGGCTGCAGGACTCTGGCGCTGGTCCGGGGACCTCCCGGCCCTTTCAGAATGAGACCACAGCCACCTCAGCCCCCACCCCGGAGCCCACCGCCCACACTCGTAACCATTGTTAATTAAGACTGTCTCCATTATAGGGCTAATTAACAATTAGCATAAACATAATTAGCTGGAGCTGACATTTAACTCATTACATTGTTTAAATAATTTTCAGAAATTGCCCCAGCGGCATTCTGTCAGCTTGCAATAATGGCACCACTTTGTCATGTAAATTAAATGACATTTGTGTTGTTACTGCCCCTCACTATGGAAGACGGCCCTTGAGGCCTTCCCACCAAGTCCTGAGGGCCGCTGCAGCATGCAGGGGGAAGGTGTCCAGGCTGTCCTGCCTCTTGCTGGTTGGTGGCGAGGGCAAGACACGACAGCCCTCAGGATCAGCCCCCTGTCCTCTGTCCCCTGACCTCCCACGGCACAGGACACCTGGCGCTCCTTAGACCTGGGGGCTCGGATTGCTCACCACCCTGGGACTGTGCAGGTCTCAGGCCCAGGGACTCGGGGAGACCCCTGGGATGTCTGAGAACAATGACCTGACTGAAGCCTGGAGTCTGGAGAAACTGGCAGGCTCAGCTTCCAGCATGTTCATGATCTCAGTGAGGGCCAGGGGCAAACACTGACTCCCGGTTGAGGGAGTGCTCCCTCAAACTCCAGCACGGACTCCCCCACCTCGGAACCCCCCCCACAGTTGCCAGATGGGGTGCAGTTTGGCTCAACCCTAAAATGAATTTTAGAGTGGCCAGCAGAGTTTTAAAACAAAGTTTATTAGAGAAAGAAAAGGGGAAAGATAGAGAAACATGCCAGAGCTGGCATAGGTGAGAGAAACCTAGCTTTTTGTTTTTAACAGTAGATCTGACATACCTACACAATGACTGATATGCTAATGAAGAAGAAGCCCAGGTAACTAGCACAGAAGAAATTCTCTCCCCACCTCTGATGGGTGGAGAATGTTCTTACTGGGAACCACTTGGATGGAGTTTTCCTTTGGCAGCTGAGAGGTGAGGTGGACTGAGAGTCCACGCTGAATTCACATTCCATCCTGCAGGCAGGATGTCTGGACACTTTCTAAAGCCCACCTACAAGAAATGTATCTATCTATGCCTAAACTGCCCTGGCTTCCCTGCCTCACCCGCCTCAGAGCGATCCACAGGCTGGTGTCTGGAGGAAGTCGCCACTGTCTGTGGGATCCCAGGGGCATCTGCCGAGTCCAAGGTGACTATCCCTCATCCCCAGCTTCTAGCAGCTCCCACACCCCCCACCACCCTTGGGTCCCCAACTGCAGTCAGGACACCCGGCCCTGGCGTCCTCCTCGGCTGTCACTGGAGTGGGGTTGGCCATAGCTCAGCTGCACGGGGCACGGCCCACCCAGGGGTATGGACACCACAGTGCCTGCCCTGGAGGGTTCACTCCCAGCCAGCTCCAAATCAACCATCCCTCCTCCACGCCCCCAACTGCCCTTGGGCCCCCAAGTGTCGCTTAGTCCAGGTGGCTTGGGGCGTCTGGACATCAGGCCTCAGCTAGGACAACTGCTCTCCACTCCCAGGGCTCGTTGCCGGGGATGCCGCTGGCCTCTGCCAGTTACACCAGCTATTGTCACTTACCACCCTGAGGCTGTGTAGGTCTCAGTCCCAGGGACTGGGGGAGACCCAGCCATTCATTCATTCACTCATTCATTTGTCCTCTCATTCCTTCCTTCCTTCATTTGTTTGTACTTTTGTTCAGCCAACCAGAGGCACTGCAGACAGCACTGCAGCACTCAGAGCAGCCCTTGGATCCCCCTTGGTCCTGTCCACCTGGGTGGAGCTCAGCCTCACCTCCAGGGACAGCACTCAGCTGATCCCACCTGGCCCTGCAGATGTTCATGTCTGGCACTTGCTGTGTTCATGCCAGTGAGGCATGCCGGAGCCACACTGTGCAGAACAAAGGCCTCTGTTGGCCTTGCCCTCTGGGGCTCTGGGTGTCCAACCATCTCTGACTTGGATTAGGTGAGCCCCAAGGGCTCCCCCAGGGTTGTGTGGCTGCTTGGTGAGCCCACCCTGGTCTCCCATACCCGAGCCAACTGGCAGGCGCTCTACAGCCCTGGGCCTCCCCTCCCTCTCCCCTCGACCGTGGCCCAGGACAGCCACGCCACTCTGTGGTTTCTGACGTGAGGCAGCCTCTGAGCATCCCTCGCCCCAGGAATGACAATCAGCATCGACAAATGAAGTCCGTAACCCAGAAGTGACCGCCCGTCATCTCCCGCGTCTGAGCAGCGCTGAGCGGCCCGCTGTGCCCGGGTTGCTAAATCAAATGGCCCCGAGAGTTGTTGGGGCCGGTTCTGGCTGTTAAGTGCTTGTCAGCGTCCGCAGGCCTCTCATGACTCTATAAAATTCCCGAGAATTATAGGAGCACAGGGTCACATAATTCATTGCACAGTAGATTTAACCTGGCGGCCAGTAATTCATATTTGTGGCGATAATATTGTTTCCCACTTTCCGAGAGTTATCGCCACGTCCCCCTGCCAGGTCACTATGGATATCAAAAATCAATTTGGAAAGATGGATACTGTCAGGAATAAAGTGTGAAGGCGGGGCTCCCCGCCAAGCTGAGCAGGGGCTGCCGGCTCCTGGACCTCGGTGGGAGCTTCGATAGCTCACCGGACTCTGCTCGGGAAAGTACGGCTGGTTCCTTGCTTGGATCAGCGCCCCCGAGGCCTCCCTCCCGCTGTCCCCTCCAGCCCAGTGCGTGTGAACACTTCTGTATCCTTTGAGCACACATCTGGCTTTGGTCTGTGCCCCAGGGGCTCCAGGGGCATTTTTGGGAGGCTGTCCCCAACTCCAGGATGGGGGAGAAGCTGCTACCCTACACCTCACTGGGTTAGCCTTGGATGGGCTCACGATGCAGGCCGTAGGGATGTTTGTTCTCTTGGACAGGCATAGTGGCTCACGCCTATAATCCCAACACTTTGGGAGGCCAAGGAGGGAGGATTGCTTGAGGCCAGGAGTTTGAGACAGGAGTTAAGCCTGGGCAACATCATGAGACCCTGTCTCTACAAAAAATGAAAAAATTAACCAGGCTTCATAGTGCCTGTAGTCCCAGCTACTTGGGAGGCTGAGACAAGAGGATCACTTGAGCCCAGGAGGTCAAGGCTACAGTGAGCTCTGATGGTACCACTGCACTCCAGCCTGGATGACAGAGCCAGATCCTGTCTCTAAAAATATATATAGATACTTTTTTTTAAAAAAGGATATTTGCTCTCTAAGAGGCCATGCTGCACTTTTGGGGCTCCAGAGGAAGGAGAGGCCCAGGCTCTGTTCTTGGGCCCTAGGCACACACCTGGGTGGACAGTGGCAGAGGGGACTCAGCGACTGTGCTCAAGGCTTATGGCGCCCCTGGAGTCATAGGGACAGAAGAAGCACATACCAGATCTGTGCCAATTCTTGTTCCTGAGCCCATCCCTGCCTAGGGGAGGCAGTCCTAGCTGGCAGGACGGAAAGTAATGGATTCACTGCAAATGGAGCAGGAGAAGGGGGTGGGCTCATCATTTCAGCCCTGGAATGGGGGAGAAAGGGATTTTGGGAGGAACCCACACCACAGCCTCCGGCTAAAGACCGGCAGTGGCATTTCACTGAGATATGCAGAATTATCGCGTCATCCTCCCCATGACACCCCATGAAGGGTGTCTTCAGCTTTTAGCAGCGATCAACCGGGGGGACAGCCTTGCTTGGGGGCAGCCTCACAGCAGGGCCATGTAGGCCAGATGGTGGGAGTGGGCAGAGTATGAGCTGGCAGGCGTGTGTGTGTGTGTGTGTGTGTGTGTGTGTGTGTGTGTGCATGTACTTGTGAGTGCATGTGTGCCCAAGGAAGCCTCCACGTGTATTGGCAGGGTGGTCATGTGTGTGCTGGGGCCAGGAACCCAGTGTGGGAGTGTGTAGATGAGTGTGTGCTGCTGTGAACCTGTGGTGACCATGAACTGTTTTTGCAGCTCTCCTGGGATTGTGTGCATCTCCTTAGCAGGAAAAGTCCCTTGTGGGATCTACAACCTGCCTGTGGCTGGGATCGGGGGGCAAGCTGGTCTCTTGCTGGGCCACCACTAGGCCCAGGGATGCTCCTGCAGACCACCAAGTCCTTCCAAGTCCTTCTTGGAGACGCAGCTACAGAGCCCCCGGGTGGGCTCCCAGCCCCCTCCAGCCTCTGCCCTCTGCCTATCCTGACCTTCGCCTCCCTCACTGGCCTTTCTGCCTCCTTTGAACTTGCCCTCTGCAGTGGATCTAAGAGGCCTCCTCAGCTGAGGCACTCTCCTTGCCCAGGTGGCAAGTCTTCACTTCCTGTGCTCCTCTCCGCCCAGATTTCCAGCTGTGGGGCACAGGAACTGCACCAGGCACAGATCCCAAAACTTGGAGAGTGAGTGAAGGGACAAGGTTGGGGTCTGGGCTCTGTCTGGGCCTGCATTCAAATCCAGATGGTCTCTATTTGGGGAAGTTTTCAGAGCCCCAGGAACAGTGAGTGCATAACTGACTCAGCACTGTTGGCCCCTAAAGCACTTCTCACAACAGGTGCAGGATGTGTGGGCCCTGTCCTGGGTGTGGGGGCAGGGGCCATATAATCCTCACCACATCCCTAGGCGCCCTTGGGAGAGAGATGCCCCATGCTGGAGACGGTTATTGTAGCCCCCTAGTCCATCGCCAGTGACTCCCCAGTCCCTGGTCCTCATGTAGTCCCCTCACTCCTGCCACAGCCACGTGAAGCTGGCTCCAGCAACTCAAGGAGGCCAGAGGGCTGTGGAGACTCAGAGCCATGGTGGAGTTTCATGTTGGGGTCAACACTTCGAAGGAGGGAAGGGACACAGAGGCCGCAGAGGCTGGCTCAGTGGGTATTACAGCCCAGAGCTTCGGCAGGAAGGAACGTGGTGGACACAGGGCAGCTCGGGTCGCTCCCTCCTTCTTAGGTGTCTCACTGCCCAGGGCAGGACACATGGACAGCTCATTAAACAGCAGCTAATGGCTGCTCTGAGGTCAGCCATGAGGGTGTTCTGGATATTGGCCCATGAATCACTGTCCTGCAAGGGTGGCTGCTGGTCCAGCCACAAAGAGGTGTCCCCCCAGCAGGTCAGCACTATGGCTGTCCCCTCAAATGCAATTTTAATTTAGTTGATGTTTAATTTGGAAAATGGGGCCAAGCACATTGGCTCACATCTGTAATCCCAGCACTTTGGGAGGCTGAGACAGGAGGATTGCTTAAGCCCTGGAATTCAAGACCAGCCTAGGCAACATAGCAGGATCCTGTCTATAAAAATTTTTTTTAAAAATTAGACAAGCATGGTGGCACACATCTGTAATCCTAGCTACTCAGGAGGCTGAGGTAGGAGGATCGGTGAGCCAAGACCTCATCACTGCAATCCAGTCTGGACAAAAGAGAGACCCTGTCTATAAAAGGAGAAAAATAAAGAAAAAGGGTCTGTGCAGAAGACTGCACTTGAAACGCCTTTTAAGAAGAGACAAATTCTTTCCCGTTCCTCAGCAAGTTGCTCAGAGCTCCTTAGAGGCACTGGTGGCCTATGGGCTATGTAGGAGGAAGGTCAAAGGTCGGACTCCTGGATGTCTTTGGAGAACTTGTGTCCAAGTAGAGCTGAGCGCTGTCTCTGGGGCTTGTCCTCTTGTCCTCTGACTGGGGACATCCTCCCAGCGGGGCCTCAGCTGGAGCTACTGCCCTCTCCAGCATCGGAGTTCCAACATCTCGGGGTTCGGAGACCTCCTGTCCTGCTCCCCCGACTCCCACCTCTATTCAGAGGCTGGCAGGTGGAGCAAGGGGTGGTGGAAGATGTGACCGAAGGGGCCCAGGTGGGGGCAGGTTCCGAGAACATTCCAAGCTGGCCTCCGCTGATAGCGGTGCTGTACACTGGTGCTGGGGGCAAGGGCAGCAGTGTGTGTGCTCTCCAGCTGTGTTCCCAGAAGCTCTGTGAGCCCGAGGCCTGGGAGCAGTGTCCCCCCAAGGGCAGGACCAGTGGGGCAGGGGTGCTAGCCCATTTAGTCCCCAGTGGGCAGAGCTGCGCTGAGAGCTCCAGATGTGGGTGTCCCAGGGCTCCAGGGGGTCTGAGGCAAGCCCAGGTCTTGGGCCACACCTACCACCTTTGCTCAGGAAGACAGAGGGCACAGGGGCTTGGTGGTTCCTGTGTGCACCACGACCTGGGCCTCCCCTGAAGACAGGACCATGTCCTCCAGATGCCCTGGGCTTGTGGGTCTTCCCTGCAGCTCTCCCTGTCATCTCCCATCTGCAGACACCTAACCGCCTGTACTGGTAACACAGACCACAGCCTCAGGCGGGCACAAGTGACTGTGCCCTGTGGGGATGTGAGTGGGAGGCGGGGAGGTGGTGGAGACGCACACAGCTCTTCCCTGCCCACTCCCATCCTGAGGAACTGTGGCTGCTCTCCTGCAGGGGGCTCTCTCCTCCTCTTACAGGCACGTGGTCAGGTCGAACAGCTGGACCGGTGTTAGTCACTGGCAGAAGGATGGAATGGGTAGGCTGGAGGCAACTGGAGGCCTGGGCCGGGCCTGGGCCGAGCCTGGGGGTCAAGGTCTGGCCAGTCCTTCGTGGGCCTCCCTGCAGCTACCCTCCAGGATGAGCTCTTCCCCTGGGGCCTCACCTGGGCTCCCTGTGTATCCGACTTCAAGGTCCCCAAGTGGCCAGGCAGGCTCAGTGGATGCCACCCAGAGTGGATGGGTGCACAGGGCCAGGTCTGCTGTGAAGGCTGAGGGGATGGGACAAGCAGCGTGACCTGTGTACGTGTCCACTCTCAGGTCATCTGTGAAAGAGCAACTTTGGTCCTCGCCTCACAGACAACTTTGAAGAAAAGACCACATGGGAGCCAGCTCAGTGGCTCTGAGCTTGTCCCTAGGACCCCTGATCCGCCCCTTCCGGTCTCCCCTGATCAGCCTCTGATGCCAGTGTCTCCCTAGAGGTCGACCTCTAAATCTGAGTCCTGATCCCCTTCTCGACTTTATCTACACTCCTGGATGACCTTAGTCTACAAGCTGTATTTGCATCTCCAGCCCAGCTCCTTCCTCTGAGTTTGACTTGTCTTCCCAGCATCCCCCTTGAATGTCTTGGCACCCCCAGCTGAGCTACTGACCCAGGGACCCCCACTGGTCCCTGTGTCCCCACAGCTAGTGGCTCCCCCACTGTTCTCACCTCCCACCATGTTCTCTGCCTATAGTGTGTTTCCAGAATCACCCCTCCTGCCCCCATGGCCGCCCAGGGCCTGGCCACCTGCCTCTTACTATAGCCTCCATCTCACACTCTCTGGGAGTCTAGAATTCCCATCTGGCTCTGAGAGCAGTGGGCTGGCTTCCTTGCCCTGACAGGAGCTCCCAAGAGCAGTGCCCATCCACATCCTGGCCCCTTGGAGCCCAGGATGGGACCTGCATGCGGAGGCCCTGTGTGCAGCACCCGCTGGCAGTGGTCCGGGCTCGTAAAGCTTGTGCTGTCAAGAGACTCAACATGTGGGCTCCCAGAGTTGTCCCTGGGATCAGAGACCAGGACGTGGCATGACCACTGGGGCCACATGCCCAACAGGAGCTGGAGAATCCATGAAAATTGTAGGTCGAGTGGGGAGGCAGTGGTCCCTGGACCAGTGTGGGGAGCCCTTTGTGATCCCCCTCCTCGCACCTTGAGCCCAGAGATGCTTCCATGTGGAGGCTCCTCCCCGTGAGCTTCAGTACTGCGGTCTGAGACACGGACCTTACCACCCCCCTACCCCGCTGCAATGAGCTCTGGGACTGGTTGTTAGCAAAAGTCCTGGGTCTGGAAAGGCTGCAGCATGGGCAGGCTGGCCGCCAACAGGCAGGGAGGGGCTTGGCTGAGACACCGCCATCCTGCAGAAGCGGCCCTGCTGTCCAGTCTTGCTAGGCCCGCAAGTTCATCTGCTTGTCTTACACCTGGCAGCCCTGAGCATGAGCCTTGATGAGGCTAAGGAGATCTGTGAGGAAGACCCTATTGATTTTAATTACCCAGAAACAGCCCACAGGGACAAAGGACTTTGGCTGTTTATTTAGCCGGGTTATGCTGCGCTATTGTGGAAGGAGAGATCAGATCAGCTACCCTCATTATTACTATAATAATCAGGCCAAAACACCACTCAGGGCTGAGGGCATTTTTTTAAAGCAATAACCTCGCCGCTCCGCCCCCTCACAGCCCCCCTCAGCAGGCTTGAACAACCAGGAGCAATTACATGCTGTCGATATTAATTCAATTAAATCCAGGTTATTTATTGGGTATTATAGAAAAGGATTCTCTGGCCTTATGGAGACGGGCCATGACTGAGGAGTGAGCAGGATGCAGCAGCCTTGAGCAAAATTGATTGTGGGCATGGGCCAGAAAGTCCAAATATCCCCAGGAGGGAGGGGGCGGGGGGCGGGGTGACGATGCAGGTGCCGCTTAGGTGCCGCTTAGGTGGCACTTCTGGTACTGGGATGGAAGTGTCGGACCAGAATGTCTGGATGTCTGAGCTGTTCACACACCGGCTGAGTGGCCTTGGGTAAGTCATCCAATGCTTCCAACCTTTGGCTTTGCAGCTGACAACTGGTTTTCGATGGTGTTGGTGATGGTGCTGATATTGACAGCGGTGGTGGTGATAAAGATGATGAAGGAGACATTTAAGGAGTCGATGTCAATGACAACAATGGTGGTGATGGCGATGAGGATGGTGGCGGTGATAATGAAGACCATTGTCAGGTTGATGGCAATGACGGTGGTGGTGGTGATGGTGAAGGTGGTGGTCATGATGGTGGTGACAGGGATGATACTCACGGTGGGCTTGACGGTGGTGCTGATGCTGATGGTGGTGGTGATGATGACGATGATGGGGCTGAGGGTGATGGTGGTGATGATGGCAATGATGGTGATGATGGTGGTAGTGATGGTGGTGATGACGGTGGGGTGGTGATGATGGTGAAGGTGGTGGTCATGATGGTGGTGACAGGGATGATACTCATGGTGGGCATGACAGTGGTGTTGATGATGATGGTGGTGGTGATGATGGTGATGATGGTGAGGATGAGGAACACAATGGTGATGATGATAAAGATTATGGTGGGGAGGACGGTGATGGTGATGGTGGGGATGGTGGTGATGATGGTGAAGGTGGTGATCATGATGGTGGTGATAGGGATGATACTCAAGGTGGGCATGACGGTGATGACAACGATGATGGGGCCGATGGCGATGTTGATGATGGTGAGGATGGTGAGGATGATGGTGATGATGGTGGTGATGAGGAACACAATGGTGATGATGACAAAGATTATGGTGGGGAGGACGGTGATGGTGATGACGGTGATGGTGATGATGCAGCCATCATCATCATCACCACTGTCATTGCCTGGGAGTGGGTGGATATGGGCAAAGATGACGTGAGTGGCAATGGAAATGACGTCTGTCTTGCTGACCCCCAAACTGTTGCCAGTAGATTAAATGGGATAATGGATTTGTAATGTCTTGGTCAAGCACACAAGTGCAAGAGGCTGTGGATGAAATAGGAGTCACTGATTGGAAAGTCATGGATGGGCATCTGTGCCTGCGGCAGGAGGATAGTGAATGATCCAATGATTGGGACTCAGCCTCAGGGGAGAGCAGGCCACCTGTGCTGGTGACACCTTCCGGAACAGTCTAAGGATGCAGGTCCAGGGAAGTCCCAGGTGGCTGCCGATACTAAAGAATACAGATACGTGTCTGCTGAGTGCCCACTAGGGGCTGGTGCTGTGTTACGGGAGCTTTAGTCAAGTCCCTCATTTAGTCCTTGCTATGGCCCTTGGGGCTGGGAACATTTCAGGTGACCAGATACCTGGTTCTCCTGGATAGTTCCCATCTACACTGGCTGACCTGGTGTAGTGGTTACACACCTTCTCACTCTCTCCTTTGGATGTCAGATCATAGGCTGCCTCAGCAACGAGTTTCTCCCTCATTGCGTAGATGCAGGTGTTGAGACTCTGAGGGGTCAAGGCTGTGAATCCAGGTCTGCTGAGCTCGGGGCTGATGGCCAGGGGAAAAGACACGGGGTCTTAGAAGCCTGAAGACTGAAAGGGTGTCACAGAGCCCCACTGCTTAGTTTTGTGGAGGCCCTGGGATGGGCTGGGGGTCATAGGGCAACTTGGCTAGGACTGACAGAGGATTCTGCGTGGATTCAGGTAGCCAGGACAGTAGGGTGTAGGTGCCGGAACCGAGAGAGCCACAGGAAGAGTAGGGGACTGGGGAGGGTGGTGACAGAGGTGAGCAGGAGCCAGGGACCTGGGGATCTATGGGGATTTCACCAGCACACTGGCGAGTAAGTGTCTTATGGCTACCGTAAGTACCACAGCCGAGGCCAGCTGCCTTCATTATATAACACCAGCAGTTTGTTCTCTCTCCATCCGGAGCCCAGCAGTCTGGAATCCATGTATGGGCAGGGCTGTGGGCTCTGAGCCTCTAGGGAGGCTCTTTCCTTCCTCTTCCCAGGTTCCAGGGCTGCTGGCGATCCTTGGCATCCCCTGGCGTGTGGCAATATCACCGAAATCTCTGCCTCTGTTTTCACACGGCCTGCTCCCTGTGTCTCTTTCTTCTTCTTTTTTTTCTCTTTTTTTGAATCGGGGTCTCACTCTGTTGTCCAGGCTGGAATGCCATGGCTTAGTGCAGCGTCAACCACCTGGGCTCAAGCAATCTTCCCACCGCAGCCTCCCCATGTACCATCACATCTGGCTAATTTTTTAATTTTTTTTTTTTGTAGAGATGAGTTCTTACTATGTTGCTTAGGCTGGTCTCAGAGTCCTGGGCAGTGTAACCTCATTTGAACTCGATTACATCTGCAAAGACTATTTCTAAGTAAGTCATCTTCACAGGTTCCGGTGGACATGAATTTTGGAGGGATGCTGTCCAACCCAGTACGCTGGGATGCGGGGGCCTGGAGCCTGTGGGCTGGAGAGTCTTGGCACTGACTTCCAGAGCCACTGGGTGGCCTGGTGGTCAGTTCCTGGTGGCTTCTCCTAGAGGTCACTACCCTCATGGCACCCTGCACTCTCAATTGAATTCTCTTACTTGGCCTTGAACTACAGCCAGAGCTCAGGGTTATGGAAGCACTGCTGGCTGCTGAGACCCTGAGCTGTGTGTGCTGTCCCTGGCTCTGAGGTGGACAGCATGGCTTCACGTTGGACACCGTGTCTAACCGGCCAAGATTGACCTGTTCGGGCTCCTCACTGCAGCTGAGCGATTTGATCCGAGCCCCAGACAGCAGTCAGGGCAGTAATTGGATGTTATGAGATTGAGGGCCACTCTCCAAGGAGGGGCAACTTGGTGACTGTGGGCAGCTGGAGGAGGAGGCTGCAGCCGGCAGGTGGGGGTGGGGCAGCTGCTGTCCGCTGGAGATAAGCCCCTCATCCTCAGCCCCCAATCTCGTGCTGGGGTCACGGACAGAGCCCGAGGCAAGATGGAATGAACATGGCTGACGTCCAGCCACAGCCTGGCACTGCTGCCCTGAGGGTGTCGTACAATTAGTTTTAAATATCAATTTCACAGAGGCTTGGGGAGGGGACAAACTGGCAGGTTTCACTGCCGCAAACCCAGTGTTTTTTGCTGGCTGTAACTTTGCAGAAGCCATGAACAATGTGTCCAGCCAAGTGGACGTCACATCACCTCCTCTGGGACCTTCAAATATTGGCCCCAAATCCCCACAGCCCCTTCCTCTGGGTCTGCCCCATCCTGACCCTAGTGCAGTCCACTCGCCCTCCCAGCATCCTTGTCTATGCCGATCCCTCTCCTGCTCCATCCCCTCCTCCAGGAAGCCCTCAGGGAGAGGTCCTTCTTAGATCCCAGGCATAGCTCTTCTCAGGGCTCCAGACTAGTGCCTCTGCCTCCCTCAGAGACTGGGCCTGTCATGTCCACCCTGCCCATCACCCCCACTTTCTTCCTTGAAGCGGCTCTAGCTGGCCAGGCCTGGAAACCACTGGGAGGCAGGAAGGGGAAGGCCTGGGAGGCTTTTTGGAATGGAGTGAGGTCAGGGCACCCACTGGGAACAGTGCTGGGATAGGTAGAGGGCCAGGGGCCATTGCCCAAATCCTGCCCAACAGAGCAGGAGGTGAAGGGTAGAGTTGGGGACAGCACTGGGTGTCAGGCAATGGGGTCGAGAAGGCTTCCCAGGAGGAGGGCTCCGTGGAGGAGGGGCTTTAACTCTGACCTTAAAGCGAGGGCAAAACTGGCCTGGGGGAGACGTAGGGGAGGAACAGTCTTATTAGGGTCCCATGAACAGGGGATGGGGCATGCCTGGAATAGTTTCCAGGAGGGCAGCTGCTGTGTCTCCGCCCCATACTCCAGGCCTCTGGCTTCACAGGACCAGGACACCCATCTTTACCCCTGTCCCAGACCGGGGTATGGCTGAGCTGTCTTTGAGCACAGAGGATGGGTGTGGTGCTGGACTTCACTGCCTGGACCTAGAACTGTGGAGAGGAACTCACTGCAGACACTGGCCACCACCTCTGGGACTAGGTGACAGACCCCTGTAGGAGACTAGGGCACAGAGCCAGTGTTGCACACAAGGGTGTTCAAGAACCGTTTGTTGAAGGAAAGGATCTAGGAGCAGGATGGCATAGGGGCAGCTGCACTCACACATGCATTCATTCATTCATTCATTCATTCTCTTGACCAGCACAGGCTAGACACCTTAGACTAGGGCACAACTGCACTAGGGTCCCAAGGTAGGCTCTGGCTGGTACTGGCCGGGCGTTGGGGTGGGCGCTCTGGGACCCAGTACAAGCTGAACTGAATGTCACTGACTTCACCACGGGGAAGCCCGGCCGGCGGGGGCAGCCCAGGTCCATGGGCCGCTGGCGAGGCTCTCACCCATCGGCGCGCTCGCAGTCGCAGGCAATTTATCTCCGTCTCCCCGCTCTTAAAACACTTTTATCAAAATTGGCGGTCACACCGCGCTGAACCGTGGTGGCCTCAATCTTAAACGCCGCGCTGCAGATTTTAATTTGGGGAAGATTAATGCGCTTGCAGCGTCGGCAGCGCCGCACCCGTTATCGGGCCTGACGGGTGTCACCAGCCGCCCCCGCCTGTGTCCTGTGCCCATATCCCATGGGGCGGCAGGGCAGAGTGAGTGTCAGGGCCAAGGCAGGGGCAGTCCCCAGGCCCTTCCCCTGAGGCCTGGCCAGGCCCTGGCCGCTGTCCACTCGGGGTGGAAGGGTCACCTCCAGGTGTCCACACTTCTCCCCCTCAGGACTGTACCCCTCATGGAGCTGGGCTCCCCAGTTCACGCCCAGCCTGCTCTCTCCTTCCCCAGTTACTGGGGCTTCTCCACTCTCAGGCTCTGGCTGGCCCTGGGCTCACCCTGCTTGAGTCTCCTGGGGACCTGGTGCCCCCACCCCTCTTGGTCATACCTGGGGCAGCAACTCCTCCTGGCTGTGCCCCAGGATTTCTCCAGAGCCACCCCTCCCAGCTCCCCACTCTTTCCTAAGATCGTGCAGGGACTTTATGACTCTAGCCCCCTGCCTTTGACCCTACACTGTGTTCCTTGCAGAGAAGCCAAGGCCAGCTCCAGTCTCCCCCAGAAGTGTCCTCTGGGACTCCTGTGCCCCCATGCCAGCCCATCCCCGCCTTCCCTGTCCCCCACCCCACCACCCCCTCACTCCCCCCACCCCATCAGCCCACCCTGCTCTCTTGAACACGCCCTGGGTGTGCTCCTGTCTTCATGGGCGGCCTCAATCCCAGAAGACTCTTCCCCGGCTGTCCTCAGCTGGTCCCCTGGATACTCTGAGGACCCCCTGGTCCCTGTCAAGATTGTGGCCTCTCCCCCACGGGCATTCTCACTGTGCCCTCCTCTGCCTGTGTTTGCCCCCACAGCCTCTGACATGATGTGGTATCTGCAATTCATCACTGTCCCTTACCAGACAGGAGGGGGATGTGTTTGGACCCCGGCCCCCAGAGTAGTGTGGGCACATCGCAGGTGCTCGGGGGGCGCTTGGTGAATGCTGTGTCTTCTCTCACCCGAGAGTGGCTGGCCCCGGAAAAGAGATCTCACTATCGTCCTGGGGCTGCCAAGGCAGGGACAGGCTCGGAGGAGAGAGGGACCGCTCTGAGCTGGGTTGGGGAGAAGGGCCAGGAGTGGACAGACACCAAGGTGGACTGGGTATGGGTAGTGAGAGGCAAGAAGAGCAAGGGTCAGTGAGGGTGGCCTCTTGTTTATTATCCAGAAGGGGTTTGTCTGGTCTCTGGGCTCTGGACTCTGGACTCCGGACTCCTGAACCCCACCATGCCCTACCGACCCACCTGCCTGCCCTAGTCCTGGGTTAGAACACCTGCTGCAGCCAGCCCTGCCTATTAGGGACACTGGGATTAGGGCAGGGCCTTGAAGTGCCCACAGTAAAAGTCAACGCCTCCTGGGAGGACACTATAGCCTAGAAACACCCATCCTTTCCCCCTGGGGATACCCGTAATGAGGCAGCAAGCAGAACAGGGAAGGAGTCTGTGTGTGAATTCTGCAAGACTATTGGTCCTCCCAAGACTGTCTCTGGACCTTAGTTTTTCCCATCACATCTTTGCCCAAAGGAGGCCAGAGTCTGGTTCCAGAGATGAATGTGGAAGTGGGAGTGGGGGTTACCTGCCTATCCCCAGTCCCTGGCCCTTCTTGCTCTGGGCACCACTGAGTGGTCCTCAGGGGACCCTCCAGTCCTGGCCCAGGAGCACAAGGCCTGAGAGGTCGGAGCTCTCCATCAGCGGCTGTGGATGGCCAAGAATCTGCCATCTCTGGCACTGCAGGGTTGGCTCCTTGGGTCTTGAGTATGCACCTGCATTTTGTCCTTATTATTAAAAAAAATAATGAGTAGACAGGCACGGTAGCTCATACCTGTAATCCCAGCACTTTGGGAAGTGGGAGCGAGAGGATTGCCTGAGCTTATGGGTTTGAGCCCCTCCTGGATAACATGGCGAGACCTTGTCTCTACAATAAATCAAAAAATTAGCTGGACGTGGTGGCATGCACCTGTAGTTCCAGCAACTTGGAAGGCTGAGGCAGAAGGATCACCTGAGCCCAGCAGGTTGAGGCTGCAGTGGGCATGAGCGTGCCACTGCACTCCAACCTGGGTGACAGAGTAAGACTTCAACTCAAAAAATAAATAAATAAAAATAAAAAAGTGTGAGCACGAACCTGCTGGCTTCAGTGTTAAGATGCACAACTGATGTGTGTTCATTTGTTCATTCATTCATTTATTCATTGGGTGATGTTCGTCAAGTTCTGGCTGCTAGGGATACCGTGGGGAGCAGCAAAAGGGCCCATCCCTGCCTGTGAAACACGTGGGACATCCCATGGTGGTCGGCACTGGGGAAAAAGGGCAGAAAGTTAATCAGGGGAGGGTCCAGGTGGATAGGAGGAATGGTGTCCCAGGGAGAAGGCACTGTATGTGACAATGCTCCATGATGGGAGCAGCCACGGGACCTGAGTCACAGGGGTTGAGTCACGGAGGTTGGGTCACAGGAGACAGGGGACATCCCTGTGCCCAGCAGGAAAGGTGAGGGGATGGGAAGACGAGGCTGGACCACAGAGATGGTGGGAACAGAATTGTCCAAGTAGGGACGGACATATCCAGGTCAACCTTTGCCAAGACCCTTTTGGCTGGAGATGGGGGCAGGCAGGCTGGTGGAGTGTGGGAGGCCATGCAGAGGCCCCTTCCACTGTCCAGGAAAGAGTGTCCAGGCCAGGGTGTGCAGATGGGAGAGTGGTTGATCGTGAAATGTGCACTATGGATAGGGGTGGGATCCCGGCTATGGAAGCCTATGGGCTGGACCTGGGACAGGTGAAGAGGAAGGGCAAGTGCCCAGGCCTGGGCAGGAGTGGGCCGGAGGGTCTCATCCCAGTGTCTCTAGAACTGGTGGAGGGACACACAGGGGTGTGGGCAGGGTGCTCTTCACCCAGCAGGGCATCAGTAGGAGAAGCAGGAGGTAGCAGAGCAGGGAAAAGCCAGGCTCAGTGGATGCAAGACAGTATCAAAGTTGCCTCCAGGAGGGGACAGGGACAGGACATCTCCAGGTGGGCCCCTTTGAGGAGGTGGCCTTGACCTGAGTGTATAAGGCTTGTACTCATAGCTGAGACATCTGGTAACTGTGGGCGCTCCCAACTCTGCCCAGGGAGGGCTTCCTGGGGGAAGAGGCTCATGAAAGAGGGAGTTCACTGGGGTGAGAAATGGGGGAAAGGATGTCTGGGACAAGGATAGGAGGGGCAAAGGCAGGGAGGAAAGAACGAAGGATGCTGGAGTAACTGTTGGAATGGATGGGGGCATATAGGGCATGGAGGTGGTGCAGACATGGCTGGGGTTCCCAGCCCATGTTGAGAGGCTGACCTTTACCCTGTGATGACAGGAGCCACTGAAGATATCAAGCACAGTGACTGGTCATGTCTGTGGTTTAGGATCCCTTTGGTAGTGGGTATAGAGGAAGAGGGTAAGGGCAGCCCCGCTGGGGAGGTCCCACTAAAGATAGGTTCATATCCTGTTTTTCCTGAGCTCACAGCTTCTGATGACTTCCATGTCACCCAGGGAAGGGACCAAGTCCTTCCATGGTCCCGAGATCGTGTCCCATGCTCACCCCTAGTCACTTGTCCTACTGGCTGCTTTGCCAGCCCTCCACGCAGCTCTAGGCAATTCCACATCAGCCCACCTCACTTCCCCAGGTCGTGGCTCCAACACTGCTCCTTGGGTGAGACCCCCTGTGCCTCACCATGCCCAACACCTAGCCACCTTCCCGTCACTAATTTTTCTATACTATTTATTGGCAAGATATTCTATGTGTTTTCCAAAGTTATTTTCTATGACCCATCTTGCCTGTGAACCTCACCTACAGATGGGATGAACCTGAGGATTCCAAGCCCTGTCTATCCTGCTGTCTGCTGTGTGCCAGCTCTGACACATGGCAGGCACTCAGTGTGCCCTTGCTGAGTGGATGAGAGTGTGTGAGGAAGGATGGACGATGGATGGCAGATGGTGGATGGGTAGGTGGATGAATGACGGATGGAAGGATGGATGGGGGATGGATGAGTAATAGATGGATGGATGGTGGACAGGTGAATGACAAATGGATAGATGGGTGGGGGGTGGATAAATGGGTAATGGATAGATGATGGGTGGGTGGATGGACGGATGATGAATGGATGGGGGGGTGAGGGATGGCGGATGGGTGGATAGTGAATGGGTGGATAGATGGATGAACGGATGGAGGTGGGTGGATGGGGGATGGATGAGTAAACGAATGGATGGTGAATGGATGGATAGGTGAATGGTGGCTGGGTGAATGAAAAAATAGGTGGATTCATAGATGTGTGTATGGATGGATGGATGATGAATGTTTGGATGAATAGACGAGGGGTTGGATGGACGGATGAATGAAAGAATGGGTGGTGGGTGAGTGGGTAGGTGAAGGAATGAATAGGTGGGTTACAAAAAGATGCATGGATGGATGGAGGTGGATGAAGAGGTGCGTTGATAAGTGGGTGGACGGGTGAATGATGGATGGGTGGACAGGTGGATGGAGGTAGATGGATGAATGCATTATGGGTGGGTGAATGGGTGAATGAACAAATGATGGGCAGGTGGATAGATAGACGATGGGGGAATGCACGGTTGAATGGATGGGTTGGTGAGTGGGTGGATGGATGGGCGGATGGATGGGTGATGGGTGGATGGTAGGCGAGTGG
>NW_007247433.1:55973-77681 GCF_000164805.1 Carlito syrichta
ATGGATGGGCGACGGGTGGATGGATGGATAATGAACGGATGGTGGGTGGATGTTGGTTAATATCAGGTGCCCACTTGACTGGATTGAGGGAGGCCCAGATGCCTGGTGGAGCCTTGTTCTGGGTATGCCTGTGAGGGTGTTTCCATGGATGGATGGGTGGATGGATGATGAATAGTTTGGGGGAGGGACGGATGGGTGGATGGGATGGGTGACGGATGGTAGTTGGGTGGATGGATGGGGGTATAGATAATGGATGAATGGCGGACGAGTGGATTGATAGGTAGATGAATGAATGATAGATTTATGGGTGAATTAATGGAAGGGTGGGTAGACAGGTGAAGAGGCATCTATTCCCAGGTTCCCTGAGGAAGGGGGAGCCCATTCTTCTTGCACAACAGGGGACAAGTTTTCCTCAATGTTGAGGAAGAATGATCACAGTTGACTCCTCCCTGACTCCACCATGGCCTGGCTCAGGGAAGAGGTGACGGCAACGCGGGTCTTCCCACTCACTGGAACTGGGAACCTTCAACTCAGAGATGAAGGGTCAGCATCCCTCAGTGACAACAGTCAGCCCCCTTGACTTCATACCTCCCCACCCCTCCCCTACCTGGTCTGCCTGCCTGACCTGTGGCTGCAAAGTCCTCACTCTGAGACAACACCTGGTCCTGAGGGTGACAGGAGGCTACCTTGGAAGTTTTGTCTAGCCTCCCTGCTGCCCCATCTTTCCCCTCCAGGGTCCTGGGAGCCCGGCCACAGGGGCCATGTGTGCCTCTGGTGAGCTGTGTAGGTATAGTGGATTGACGGTTAATATCAGTTGCCCACTTGCCTGTACTGAGGGTAGCCTAGATGGCTGGTGGAGCCTTGTTCTGCGTGTGCCTGTGAGGGTGTTTCCAGGGAAGATTGACATGTGAGTCAGGGGACTGGGAGGACATCCGCCCTCCATGTGGATGGCACCATGCTATCGAGCTGTGGGTTCACCACAGCAAGGCAGGCAGAGGAAGGGAGATGAGCAATTTGCTGGGTTTCCAGGCCCTCTCTCCCTTTCCTGGCGGGGCGCTGTGCTTCCTTGCCTCCTGTCTTCAGACATCAAGTCCCAGATTCTTTGGCCCATGAACTGGGACTTGCAGCATCAGACTCCCTGGTCTGAGGCTTCCAGATGTGGCCTGAGCCTCTCTACCATTGCCCAGCATGTAGACAGCCTGTCGTGGGCCTTTGTCTTGCAATCGTGAGCCAGGCCTCCTAATCCATACCTTTTATATGTATGCATATCCTGGAGGTTCTGTCCCTCTGGAGAGCCCTGCCTAGTACAAGTGGGTGTGTCCGATTGATCCTGGTGGCTCTCCTGACCTGCCCCCCAGAGACTCAGGTTGCAGAGGAGGGGTCATCGTCCCTGAAACCCCAAGTGGACCCTGCCCAACCCCTGGCCTCAGTATGCCCTTCTGAGAGACATCTGGAACTCTGGGGTGGGTGAGGGGTTGGAGGCCTAGAAATGCTTGGAAGAGCTGCCAAGATCACCCCACTCAAGTCCAAGCTCTGGCTCCTGGCACTCCAGTCCTGCCCATCCCTTCCAGGGCCAGTAAGGCCACAGGCAGGTCCTCTGGGAAAAGCAGGCAGACAACTTTTGTCCCAGGCTGGGTTTTCCAGGCTTCTCTCCTGAATTCTGCTTTCTGTCTCATTTCCTTCCCTTAAGAAGGTGGCTCTGGCCTGCTCCCTGCTGGTTGGCTCGGTCAGTAATTTCGGGTCCCCTCATGACCTGGCAGTCACTTGCTCTGAGGACCCTTTATGCCACCACTGTGGGAGGCCGGCCTGGCCTGGGTAGGTCATTCTCTGGCTCCTTCTGTAGCCTGAGGGAGGCTGGTGCAGTCCCTGGGCCTGGGAGGCTCTGCTCACAGTATCCTTCCCTCTTCAGGGAGGAAAGCCACTACCACAGCTGAGCCTGTAGCTTGGCCGTGAGGATATAGAGCCAGCCGCACCATCAGGACTCAATCTCCCCCTCTGCAGAGCAGATCCAACCAGACGCATCAGTGGGATTCCAGACTTCAAGCCACAGAAACCGCAACTGATCTGGGTCACAGGCAATTGTTGGAAGGGATGGGTGGATATGAATGGGCTGGAACTCCCAGTGCCACCTCGGGGCCTTTGTCTGGCCCCACTGCTGTCGCCATGGTTCTAGGGTCCCTGGAGGGCACATCTGATTGACTGAGCCAGGGCTCTTCCTGGGTGCAGCTCAGGCAGGGTCACAGGGCCTGATTTGCGGCCTCCAAGGTACACAAAGGATCTTGGCGCCATCCTCACCCAGTGCGGGGGGGGTGTTTGCTCCATAGCCCCAGGGCTACTGGGAAGGGGACCTCCCGCCATGTGTCTGAGGACATTCTGGGCCCAACACCCAGGCCAGGTTCTCAGGTCCTGGCACCCTGAACTTAGAGGGGGTCCTGCCTGCCCCCACCCCTACCAACACCACTAAGAGACCCGTGCTGGGAAAACGGTGTCCAGCATGAACTGTGGGAGCCACTCAAAGCTGAGTTTGGAGGAGAAAGCCTACGTGTTTTCTGGATGATTCACGAAATTCCCACATACAGTTGGGGAACCTAATAGCTCATCCGTAATGCAGTAAATAATAGACTCAAGCTCAGTGAGTCCCCCGAGGGCACAACTCCCCAGTCTGCTAAGAGCCGAGCTGATGGGCAGAGACGGCCCCTGGACCCCTCAAGGCCACCTTCAGAGTGGGGAGTCACCAACTGTGGCAGAGCTGGGCACAGTGAAATGAATTTGGCATCTTTCAGGGAACAAAATCATTGAGCCTACAGACTAAATTTAACAGCCTAATAGAAATATGCAGGTGAAGGTACAATTAATTTTAATTACCAGACTATACATTGTTGGTTGCACAGCCATGAGTAAAATTAAAATGGCAATCACAATTAGAAAATTGCAACCTCATTGTGCGACAAATTAGTCACAAATTAAAAGCATGGGGACCATTATGTCTTTCCTTATTGCTTTAGGCCCGATCCTGCTTCTGCAGCCTTTTGTCTCCCCAGTGCCTGGCTACCTTCTGGGATCTTATCTGGGCCACCCCAGGAGAATCGGTCAGCAGGGCCTGCATGGAAGGCAGGTAAGGAGGTAAGCACCATCCCCACTGCCTGGGACTGGGTTCCTCTTGGTTCAGCTGGCTGCGTGGGGAGAGGAGGCCATGTGACGAGCTCAGGGCCTGATAAGGAAGGGTTCCCACCCAGGTGGCCATGCCTGCTCTTTACCTCTCCTTCCATGTTCCCCAGGTCCACAGAAGGGCTCAGCTGCCCACCAGGAAAAGGCTCCACAGATGCCCTTCAGAGGGCACAGCCTCATCAAGGCAGGAGCCCACCTGGCTGGTTGCCAGCCCCAGAGGAGGGACATGCAGGGCTGTCCTTGATGTCCTCCCTGGCTTGGGGATGATGAGGTCCTCTGTACACTTTCCCTAGGTACCTAGGTGGCCTACAGGCAGCCCCACCGGACTCTTGTCTCTCACCCTTGGGCAAGGTCAGCCCTGCAGGAAGCCCAGGTGACCTCTCCCGATCTCACCCCGGTGATTTAAACCCCATTGTTCACTCAGCATCTCCATCCACGATTTCCAGACACCAGGATCTAACTTGGCCAACACCAAGCACAGAGTCTTACCTCCTCCCACCTGTCCCCATCCCGCTGTTTCTCCTCCAGGAAGCCTGACTCAGTCCTTACTGACCCCCAATTATCCTCAAGTCCTCAATTTACCTCCTGGGGGTTCTTCAGCTCACCCATTCCTCCCCCTCCACCCCCTCCATCTCCAGGCTAGACTCAGACACCTGCCCAGTCACTTCTCTGCTTAGGACCCACCAGCAGCTTCTTGTGACCACAAGAACAAGGTCACAGTCCTCATTTCAGCCCCAGAGATCTCGAGGGGTGGTACCCCCTTGGTCCGGGGACCTCTATTCTCTGTCCTGCAACTGGGCTGGCCACTCTAGTCCTGATCTTCATATCTCTCTCACAGCACAGGTTTCTGTGAATGCTGTTCCCTCCACATAGATGCTGTTCCCTGTGCGCGTGACTGAGTGAACTCCGCAGATCCTGGGTTTCAGATGGGTCCCCCTGCCTCTGTGGACCCCTTGCCATATGTGTCCCCTTGGAGGGGTCTTCAACTGGTAATCTACATTACCTGTGTGGTTAACTGACTCTGAGCACCAATTGAGCCTGCCTGAATGTGTCATTGTGTCCCCACTGCTGAGGCCGAGGACCCTGGGTGGAGTCGGAGGGTAGGAAACAGCAGCCAGGGTCATGCCCAGGCCAGATACTGGGATGTGGGAGCCAGTGCAAAGGATGTCTGGGTAGGCGCATGGTCCAACCTTCAGGTCTGGCATGTGCTTAGAAGGTGCTGGGTGGTGGACTTGGTCAGGTGGTGAGCTGAGCCGGCTCTTTCTGGAGTCCCTCTGACTTCAGAGTCTGAGCTCAGGACTTACAGGATTGTGCTTTTTATCTAGAAATCTCACTAAAGCCCCAGACATCTGAGGGGCGCAGCCATGACCCAGAACTAAGTCAGGAACAGGAAGTAAGTGCAGCAGAATTGTTCCTCAGCGCTGTGCAGGATTCGCTAGGAAACAAGGGGAGCCTCCCTCCCTCCTTCCTTGCCATGGGTGGCCGCCAGGGCTCAGGGGCTGGTATCTGTGCTTTCCAAAATCTGCCCGATTTAATTTAAGCCTACCGGGGTTGCCAGAGGGTCGGGCCCTGAGTGCCCGGCCTGGATCCAAGAGGCAGCCCTGGTCAAGGGGCGTGTGTGCCCTGGCAGGGGGTGGGCGAGGCTTGTCCAGGACGGGAGGAGCTTAGCTAGTGGGGGTAGGTGGGTTCGCCAAGGGCGGGCTGGGATTGGCCAGGCGGGGATTTTTCAAGACGGGGTGGGAGGGTACCATGGCCAGCAGGCTGGATGACAGGGAGGAGAGGACGGGGACGGGGAGGGCCACGGGACTGAGGGCCCATGTGTTGCAGGTTTCCGCGGGGGGGGACGGCTGAACTCCGGTTCTGACACCACCCCCCACCTCCCAAGCACTGTTTTATCTACCTGCGGGCACCTGCTCTGTGCCTGGCACCCGCAGCCACCGGAACCCCCACGGGAAGCCCGACGGTCCCCGCCCTGCCTGGCTGCTGCGGCCTGCAGGTCCCCGCGAGAGGGTCTGCGGCCAGGAGGGCATGTGGCCACCTCGCAGTGCCTGCTGCTGGAGGAGGAGGGAGAGAAGGGACAGATGAAGGCGCTTCACACACACTGTCACAGGACGAGTATGAGTGGCCCAGGCCACCCAGCCAGCGGATCCAAAGAGCAACTCCAGTCCGGGGAAGCCACAGCCTGACTTCTTTCTTCTACACTTGGGGAGAACCAGGATTGGGGGGTTAGTGAGTCTGAGGAACGGGAGACAGGAGGAATGGGCCAGGAGGATAGCCAGGGAGCCAGGTGGTCGCTTCCCCAAAGCCTCCTCTGGAATCTGAGGCTTAGCTGGGTTAAGGGGTTCCTGGCAGAGAAGGTCCGTGATGGGGAGGGGAGGAGGCTGAACGAGCCTCCACAGCCGCCAGTTTGAGGAAGCAGGTGACATCATGAATACCCATGGATGCTGACCACTGTCCTGAGCCTCACGAGATCTGAACAGTGGCCACCACACCCTTGCATGAGGCCCGTGGCAGGGTGTCAGAGCCATAGTTCGTCCCCGGAAGAGGCTTCCAGTCTGAAAGTCGAGACACCAGGCAGACCTCTTCCCTCTCCAGCCTCAGTTTTGTCTTCCGAGGAATGAGAGACCTAGCAGAGGTCATGGTGCCCTTTGGGGGACAAAGGAACTGCTAACACAAGGGGAACCATCAGCCAGCGAAGCCCCTCCTCCAGATGCTGGCTCTGCCACCCTCCATCCCTACCGTTCACCAAACAGCCCCCATTCAGGACACCTGGGAGGCTGGACGGCATTATTCACAAGGGAGAGTGTCCAGGGAGCGGCTTCCAACATCTGGGCAGATGTAGCCTTCCTCTGCCTACAAAGCTGCCAGCCAGGCTCTTTCCCTCATCTCCCTCAGCCCCCAGGACTTGCTCTCTAGTGCAGAAAAGAGCAGAATCCATCCACATGGGCACGGGCCATCATCTACCCTTCTCTAGCACCAGGACCAGCATTGCTCATGGCGCGGTAAGTGGGCCCAGATGGTGACCTGGAGGATGTGACAGGCTAGGTGGGGCTCATTCTTGAAGTGTCAGGGGTGTGGACAGCCACGAAAGGAGACCCAAGATAGAGGCCACAGAGAAGTCATGCTGTGTGGGTCACTTCGCAGGCTTCTCAGTCCTCCTGCCCTGGGCTGCACGTCCCATACCTGTCAGCGATGCTGACACTGGCGCCCACCTCCAGTCATGCCCCTCTGGGAAAGGTTTTGGGCCTGTTGGGGTGGGCTGACTCATGACCCCTCACATGGCTTGTTCCATCTGACCCTGGGCTGAGCTGCAGGTGTCTGCAGATGTGGTCATGGTCCCAGCTGGCAGACAGAGGAGGCAGGATAACAGACTGCAGCCAGCAGGGCTCCCAGGTCCCCAAGGAAGAGTTTATTCTCCCAACAGGGAGCTACTAGTACCTTCCAGGTGCTGGCACATTCCAGGGCCCCAGCAGCAATAGGCAAGCAGGCTGGTCCACATCTGTCCAAAGATACTAGTTCCGAGCTGGGAGCCCACAAGGGCTGCCTGTGGGGGCAGCACGAGGTGGGCAGCCCAGAAATGCCCCAGGTAGCAGGCTTCCCTGTGCTGGGAGCTTGCAATGCAGTGGTTCAGGTGCTGCCATGCCCTCCACCCAGTGCGTCCACCTGAGCAGCAAGTAAGTTAAAATCCTATTCTCCCCTTCTTAGTGTTTCCTTCACCTTCTAAGAGTCATCTGTGTCATTTGTTCTCAAATGTTGTCTTAGTCCATTTGTGCTGCTATAACAAAATGCCACAGCCTGGGCCATCTATAAATATTAGATATGTCTTTCTCATGGTTCTAGGTGCTGGAAGTCCAAGATCAAGGTGCTGACAGTCTCAGTGGCTAGTGGAGGCTGCTCTCTGTTCCCAAGACAGGTCTTGTTGCTGGGTCTACTCATGGGGGAAGGGTAGAAGAGAGAGAACCCACTTCCTCCAGCCCTTCCACAAGGGCCCTGATCCCACTCACGAGGGCTCCACTCTCCTGACTTAATAGAAACCCTACCTCTTAATACTATCACTTTGGTGATTAAGTTTCAACACATGAGTTTTGGGGGATACATTCAGAACATAGTACCTATCTTCTCTGCTAGCCCACACCCTCCATGGAGAACTTTTGGTCTTGTTCCCTGCTGGGCCCGACCATGCCAGACACACTCCAGGTGTTTGTATGGTCATGGTGCCGCAGGAACATCTGGCATGGTCAAAGGTGTGACTGGATCTGTGGGGAGCGTGTGGTCAAGGGGCTATTTCCAAAGGCATGGGTAGAGTTGGGAAACCCAATAGGAAATGGTAAAGCCCCAGGGCTGTCCAGAGTGAGCCTGATGGGTGAAGGCAGAGAACTGTCACCAGGACCAGAGAAGAGGACTCTATGGGGAGGCTACCCAGTCAGAGTTGGCCTTTGGCAAATGTTTCCTGCCACCGAGTGGAGGAGGGGGTGGGAGAGAAATACACACACTACTGAGTGTGGTTGTTGATGGAGAACTAGTCTCACCTTCAGAGTCTCACCTTCATCTTATCAACATCACTGTGTTGATTGCAGTAGCTTTATATATAATAAGCCTTGAAATCAGATAACATAAGTCTTCCCACTTTGCTCCTTTTGCAAAGATGTTTTGACCATTAAGATTATTTGAACCAACTTGTCAATTTCTGTTTTTTTAAAAAACCTTCTGTGATTTTAATTTAAATTTCATTGAATCTACAGGTGAATTCAAAGAGAACTGACATTTTAATAATCCTGAGTCTTCTGATTCATGAACATGGTATATCTCTCTATTTATTTAGGTCTTCTTTAATTTCCCTGAGCAAGATTTTATAGTTTTATAGTTTGCAGTGTACAAATCTTGTATACATTTTATCAGGGGTGGGTCTTCTGGTGATAAATTCTTTCAGTTTTTTATTTCTTAATCTTGGTTTTAAGGGCAACCCCTCAGGTCCCCTCCCACTGTGGGAGCTTTTCAGTCCTCTTAATAAATCCTGCTTTTTAAAAAAAGTATTTGTTTTGAAAGATGTTTTCACTGTGTAAAAAATATTACGTTGATGGTTTTATTTCTTTCAGTACTTTAAAGATGCTATTCTACTCTCTCCTACTTGCATTGTTTTCAATGAGAAATCTGCTATCATGCTCACCTTTGTTTCTTTGTGTATAATATGTGTGTGCATATGTGAGAGAAAGAGAGAGATCCATCAATCTGGCCGCTTTTAAGATTTTTTTTCACTAGTTTTAATGAATTGCGTTTGGCATTTGTTGAATTTCTTGGACCTGTATGTATACAGTTTTCATCCTATTAGGAAAAGTTTTGATTGTGATTTTTCCCCTTGAAGAACTCCATTCACACATCTACAGTCATCCCTTGGTATCTTCTGGGGAGTTGGTTCCAGGACTCCTCATAGATACCAAAATCCAAAGACGGTCAAGTCTCATATGAAATGGTGCTGTATTTGCATGTAAACTGCACACATCCTTTCATATGCATTAAATCACCTCTAGATTATTTATAATACCAATACCTAACACAATGTAAGTTCTATGTAAATAGTTGTTATACTGCATTGTTTAGGGAATAATGACAAGGAAGAAAAGGCTGTACATGTTCAGTGCTGATGCTTTATTTTAAAAAATATTTTCAATCCATGGTTTGTTGAATCCCCAGATGCAGAACCCCCAGATACCAAGAGCCTGTCTTTGGCTGCTTGAAGTTGTTCCCAGGCCACTGGTGTTCTTTTTGATGCTCCCCCTGGGTCCTCCTCTTGCACTGAGACTGGAAACTTTTCAAGGCAGGACACGGGCAATCATAGGGCTCAACTTGTTTTTCCCACCTCTCTGATGTCACTATCTTTCAGGATCATTGGTTCACTTATCTTTTTTTAAGTTGTTAAGTTTTTCTTTAAGTTGTTTCAGGTAGAAGGGTAGTTCAAGAGCCTCCTACTCTACCTTGTCCATAAATAGATCTTCCTGCTTTTTCCTTTTTTTTTTTTTTTTTAAGAGACAGAGTCTCATTCTTGCCCAGGCTGGAGTGCAGTGGCATGATCATAGCTCACTGCAGCCTCAAACCCATAGGCTCAAATGATTCTACCCCACCTCAATCCCCTGAATTGCTGGAACTACAGGTGTGCACCACCATGCCTGGCTAATTTTTAATTTTTTTTTTTTTTTGTAAAGACAGGGCCTCACTATGTTGCCCAGGTTAGTCTTGAACTCCTGGCCTCAAGTGATCCTCTCACCTTGGTCTCCCAAAGCATTGGAATCACAGGCATGAGCCACCATGCTTGGTCCTTCTTTCTTTTTTTGAGTTGGAGTCTCATTCTGTCGCCCAGACTGGAGTGCAGTGACCGCTCCCGGCCACTGCAGCCTCGACCCGCTGGGCTCCGGCGATCCTTCTGCCTCAGCCTTCCGAGTAGCCAGAATTACAGGCACGTGCTACCACACCCGGCTGATCTTTTGATTTATTGTAGAGATGAGGTCTCGCCAAATTGCCCAGGCGGGTCTCGAACCCGCGGGCTCACGCAATCCACTCACCTCAGCCTCCCAAAGCGCGGGATTACAGGGGTCCTTCATTTTTTTAAAACCACTCCAATCAGGCTTTCTTCCCAGGGGCACCAAGGACCTCCATGTTTTAAAATCAAGTGCTCAGTTCTCATTCTTACCTAACCTCTCCCCGCCACAGCAGCACCCCTCTCACTCCTGGAGTCACTTTATTCCTGTGACTTCCAGACAATGGTGGTTTCCCTTCCACCTCGCCAGTGGTTTCTTCTACTTTTTTCGCTGGCTTCTTCTCACTTCCCAGACCCCCTAATGACTCCTCAGGGTCTTAGCCCTCCCATTTCTGTCACTCCCCGGGTGATCCAACTGAATTGTGTGGCTTTAAGCACCATCAACACACAGTGACTCTCACACATCTGTCTCTAGTCCAGAACTCTCCCCAAACTTCACCTTTGTAAATCCAGCTGCTACCCAACATCTGCACTCGGACACAGGAAACTCAGTGTGTTTTAAACGGAGTCTCCTACCTCCCTCCCCACAGACCTGCCCTCCGCAACCTCCTTCATCTCAGGGGTGGGAGGCTCCCTCCTTCTAGTTGCTCAGATCAAAACTTGTGATTTGTCTTTGACTGGTCTCCTTCACCCACCCCCACATCCAGTCCATCAGCAAATCCCATTGGCTCTTCTTTCTTTCTTTCTTTTTTGAGTTGGAGTCTCACTCCTTCACCCAGGCTGGGGTGCAGTGGCACACACGCTCCCGGCCACCGCAGCCTCGACCCGCTGGGCTCCGGTGATCCTTCCACCTCAGCTTTCCAAGTAGTTGGAACTACAGGCGCGTGCTACCATGCCCGGCTAATTTTTTGATTTATTGTAGAGGTATGGTCTCGCTAAGTTACCCGGGCTGGTCTCGAACCCGTGGGCTCAGGCAACACACTCTCCTCAGCCTCCCAGAGTGCTGAGATTACAGGCTGAGCCACTGAGCCTGGCCAGCTCTACTTTCAAAATATGTCCTGAACCCGACCTTCTCCCCACCCCAAGGCCAGACCACCACCGTTGCTCGGCTGGGTCACCTCAGGGTCTTCCTCCTGTTCTTCCTGGTCCCACCTGCACCCCTGCAGTCTCTTCATATCTGGCCAGGTGCTCATTTTAGAACACATCTCAGACCTCTCTCTTTTCTCCGAAAACCTCCAGTGACTTCCTTCAGGGTAGGAGGTTTAAAGCCCTTGAGTGGTCTTAGATCTAAGTGCATGACCCCAACAGTTTCTCAGATCTCACCCCATCCGGCCTTCACCCGCCACATGGGCCTCCTTGCTGCCCCGTGGAGGCCAGGTAGGCTTTGATTTGGGTCTTAGCACTGGCTGTTCCCTCTATTGGGAATGCTGTTCCTGCTCTTCCCTCCTTCAAGCCCTTGCTACCCACCCTGCCACCCCATTGCAAATAGCAAATGCTCGCCCCCACGCCAATCCTCCTGACCCAGTGTTTAACTTCCACAGCGGCTGTTACTTTTTAATTCACAAGCTACATCTGCATTGCATTTGCTGTCACCTCTGTCCCTGGGACTCCAGCTCCACAGGACAGGAGTGTTCATCTCTCTCCCCCCCCAACATGGTGCTAGGCACGTAGTAGGTGCTCAGGAAAGATCTGTTGAGTGGCAGAGAGGCACTGACTGGCCCGAGTGACTATGGTCGGAGTTTGCTCAGCCCCATCTGAGAATGTGCTTGGGGGCCAGGAGACTAACCAGGAATTGGGTTTACACCACATTGAATAAGGAGCTTTACAGCTGAATGTAACCAGAAAATCCAAGTACCTTCTCAAGAGTCACTAGAGGACAAAGCAGGAACTCTGGTGGAAGTTGGCCGAGTCTATCACATGTCGAGGCCACTCCACAGGCCACTTCCCCACCAAGGAGCCACGGCTTCTCCTCTTGCCTAAGTGATCTTGGGACTGGCAGCCATAACCACAGAGCCTCATGCTGTGGCCACAGCCCACCTATCAGGCCTTTGAACCCAGGACTGGGCTCCCAGCCTTTAGGGCACTGGGCAGACCCCTGACAGTTTTCCACGAGAAACCCTGGGAGCCCAGCCCTCATGCCCAGCATGGTTCCAGCAGAGCTGATGGTCAGCCATGGGCTACGATGTTAAGGTGAGACACGGGTCCCAGGACCAGGCCGCATGGATGGTGGCAGTGATCATGGAGTGCCCAGGCATCCAGTGGGGATGGTCGTGCACCAGGGATTATGGATGTGGGGTCCTCGGGCTCCAGAGCTGGGGCAGAGGCTGGGAGACAAAGCAGAGACTCCCACAGGCAAAGGGCTGGGCAGCCTGAGGCAGCCACCCATGGAGGCCTGTTGATGCGAGGAAGGGGCACTGGAAAGGTTAAGTGAGAAATGTCCTGCAGCCCCTGTCGTGCTCAGTCTCCATGTCGTCAGAGCATCTGCAGATACGCCCAAGGAAGCACGGGAGGAAGCGAGCTTCGCTCGTGTGTCAGAGGTGTCCACACTTCATAATGAACCTGCCACCTCCCAGCTCCCCAGGGCCTCTTCGCAGAGCTGCTCAGGGCTGTGCAGCCAGTGGCACCTCTCTGCCCACAGGGACAATGTACCCTCTGGAGTGGGGGGCTGGACTCCCACTCCACCCCCAGGGGGAGCCTCCACCCCGGGCTTGTGGCCTTCTAGCAAGAGGAGGAGGTGCTGGTCACCGGGCTACAGCAATCCACTCAGGGCCCAAAGTGGGGCTGCCCTCCCCAGCCCCACTCGGCTCTATGGGAAGAGAGGGTGCTGGGATCCCAGATGTCCAGCCAGGGCCTGGATTTGACCTGTGCTCCGGCAGGCCCTTTGCCTGGGAACAGGGCACCAAGTCCCAGCTCTGCTTTCCTGGCTAGGGCTTTGGGGGTGAGATCTGCACTCACCCCAGCTCCTGAGATCCTGACACTCAGATCCCCTGACAAAGTCTCCACAGTGGGTTACTGACTGGGGGCACACCCCTGGAGGAGCATGGGGGCCATGATCCAGGTTGGGGCACGTTTGCAGGTTTTGTGATGGACAGGCTCACCTGGGAGGAAGGGACATGAACTGATCATGAGTAGTAGGGGTGTGGGAGGCCCCCACTTTACCAGCAAACGTGAGTCCCCCACCCCCATCACGCTGTTTCTGAGGCCCAAGCCAAGGAGCCCACCATCCCAGTGAGCAGCACTAGACAGAAATGCCCAGAGCAAAGCCGGGCTCGGTGGTTTAGCCTGTAATCCCGTGCCTTGGGAGGTTGAGGTGAGCGGATTGCCTGAGCCCGTGGGTTCGAGACCCGCCTGGGCAACTTGGCAAGACCTCATCTCTACAATAACTCAAAAATTAGCCGGGCGTGGTAGCGAGCGCCTGTAGTTCCAGCTACTTGGAAGGCTGAGGCAAAAGGATTGCCGGAGCCCAGCAGGTTGAGGCTGTGGTGGCCGGGAGCGGCCACTGCACTCTAGTCTGGGCGACAGAGTGAGATTCCAACTCAAAAATAAAAAAAAAAAAAAAGAAATGCCGAGAGCCCAAGGAGGCTACAATTCAGCTCACAGGCCTCAGTTTCCTGAGTCTGTGAAATGGGCCCAATGTATGAGATGACAGGTGTGGGCAGGTCCAGCAGCCACTGAGGCGGGGCCCCTGACTCCAGAGTCCCCAGGCTGCTCCTGACATCTGTGGTCCCAGACGGCAGCCCCACACTCGGAATCCACCACCCATGGCCCCCCAAAGCCCAGCGGCTGCTGCCCAGGTGGGGGGCCTTTTGTGGGGTGGGTTAGAGTGGGCAGGCCGGACGGGCCTCCCGGAGAAATGCCGCTTCCTACCTCGCCAGCGTCCACCCCGCCCGGCACACACACAACTATTTAATTTTGCTCTGGCAAGGAATAATAGAGTCCTGTGTATCTATTACAGATGCGGGGAGATTGGGCCGCACAGGCTGCCCGCACATTCAGAGCCACACAAAGCTGGCTGAATCGACTCGCTGCCATTATCCATTCAGCGGGGGTAATAAATGAGCCGGGCGCAGCCTGCCATACACCACGCAGCCCGATAACGGCTGAAAGGAGAAAATTAAATTTTGCTTTTGTTGAAACATTATGATTTATGTATTTGTAATATAGGCTGTGGTGGGCAATTGGGGAAAAAGGCTGCCGAGGACCCTTCAGGGTTACTGATGGCTGCCGGCCCCTCACGAGCTCCACCCGCCCCTCCTGGGGGCAGGAGGCCAGGGCCCCGCGGGCTCACCTCGGGCTCTCCTTGGCCTGTGCAGCCACAGGAGGGAGCGAGGGGCTGATCCGGCCTGGGGGACCGCGGGGGGCTCCCACCCTCGGGGGGATGCCTGGCTCAGGACAGGCAGGAACAGCGTTGGCACAGCTCGGACCTGGGACCAGGCATGCTCATCACCCCGTGCCCTATCTGGACCTATAAAAATAATTAACTTCTCCAGCGGCCCTGGAGAGACAGACACGTGAGAACGGCCCCTGTAATTTATAATCTTGCAGTCCTGTCCCTAATGCAGCAATCAGAGCTGGCTTATCATGTTGTAGAAGGTAATGAACTTACTCCTGGCTCGCAGGCGCCTGATCCAGGGGCTGGTGGCTGGCGCTGGCGCAAGGGAGCTGGACCACCCGGGAGCCAAGGGCCTCTTCCCTCAACGGCCAGGGCGGTACCTGGTGGCTCCGGGCCGGTGTGGCCGTGTGAGGAGGGCCGAGGGCACGCCTGGGGGGCACGCCCGGCCCTCCCCCAGCCAGCAGAGGAGTCTCGTACCAGAACCACCACCCAGCCCTGGGGACCACCCTCCCTTGCTCCTGCAGAGTTCCTGACACTTTGCAGAGTTCAGGGGTGGTCCAGCTCACAGGTGGGCCAGGACACACCCCAGAGATGGGAAAGCTGAGGGAGAGACCCAGTGGCCCAAGGACACAAGAGGCGAGCAGAAGAGGAGTGTCACTCGCCATGCTGACCCCTGCTTCTGGACCGGGCCATTCCTACCAGAGGCTCCTTTAAGCTATGGTCATACACTTCTATTTGGAGGAGAAGTGAGGCTGGCCTCAGGTGTCCCCACTGGGAGTGACTTACATGGGCCTCTTTGGCCCCCTCACCCACTGTCCTCCTGGGGACAGCGCCCATCTCAGCTGCTGTGTGCTCTAGGACTCAGCCCACCCCCAAGTGAAGTCTCTGCTTCCTTCTCCTCCTCCCCTGCAGGCCCATCTCAGTTTCCAGCAGCCCAGAGCAAGAGCTGGCCCTCTCCACCTCTGCCCTCCCTCAGAAAGTCCTCCGAGTCATCCCAAAGGGCAGAGACAATCTGGTCCTTGCTTTGAGATGCTGGATCAAACCTTGCCTGAAGCAGATTCATGGCTGAAGTGGCTGTTTGAGCAGGAAGTTGCTCTTGTGCCTTTGTGAGTTGAGCTCCTGCTGCTTGCACCCTTGGGCCATGCAGTCTCCTGTGGCAGAGGCTGGCCCCACCCCTCTCCTGGGGCACACAGGCACCTCTGCTCAAGGCCCAAACTGGTCCTACCCTAGCTCCCACCTTGCATACCTGTCAACCAGAGTGGCCGGCTCCCAGGAACAGGAGTGTGACTGACCTCAGCAGGGAGTGGGCCATGCCAGCTTGAAGCAGGTGGGTAGGACAGGCTTCCAGTACCCCTCCAGGCAATGTCACAACTCCCACTCTCCACTCGGGTCCTGAACCGAGTGAGATGAGTCAGCGGAGGGGATGGTGAAAGGTTCCCCCGAGAGCCCAGATCTGAACCTGCTCTTCTTCCTACTGTCTCCCTCTCCAGCCATGCTAGTCCCACATTTCACAGCACCTGGGTTTGGTCCATGGGGCAGACGGGCTGTCACCACCAACCACACACCGTCTTGCTGTCGGGTGTCCAGAGAGGCCCTAGGACCCACAGCTGAGGCAGAATTCATTTTGTGGCAGGTTTCTTTGTCTCAGAGTTCATGACTGAAATGGGCAACTCCCACTGCGGCTCCCAGGGCTGTGTATGGGAACCGTGTGGACGCCAGCTGCACCTGGCTGGGCTTCTCTCTCCGCCAAGGTGCCAGGTGCTCACTGCACATGCAGAGGGTGCCAGGCTGGTGAGGGTCATTTTGTTAAGAGATGCATTTTGTGTCAGACACTGCTTTTTCTTCTGTGGCCAGATCGTTCCGTCCCTGTGGCCGCCGTGCTCAGCTGTAGGAGGGACCCTCTGGGGTTGGGGGATGCCCCGCAGGGAGCCCATTTTCTTCCTTGTGCTGGACTCTGCCTCCCAGCCCCTCCGTGGAAGGCGCATGCCTGAGGTCCTCACTGCTGTCCCGTGCAGATCCTATCAGGGCTACCAGCAGAGGGGGGACTTCACCTCAGCCATCAGCAGATCCCACAGGGCTGACCAGGGTGCCTTGGCAGGGACCTCCACCAGTAAACACTGCCCCCCTGGAACTCTGCAGCTGACTGGGCCAGCCAGCCTACCCTGGACAGCGCCTATTCAAGCTGGGAGCCGAGGAGTCTGTGGTCCTTCTTCCGGCTTGATGCTAAAGGCCTGGCCCATCTGGTGAGGATGGATACGAGGACCTCCCCTGACAACTCCCAGAAAGGCCAGGGCTCTGCAGAGGGAGGAGATCCTGTCATGGCCTGAGGGTGCTGGCATAAGGCACAGGGACAGACCCTCCCCAGCTTCTCCTGGTCAGCTCTCCCCATCCGCCAGGAGATTGCTTCTTCCAGGGAGCCTTCCCTGATCCTCCCCAGGGCTCCAGGGTCTGGGACTCCCAGCTGCTATGGACGCTGCACATTCCACCATCCTTTCTTCAGGGACAGCCATCCGGCCAGGCTGCCACGGCAGCCAGAGCAAGCATCACTGCCAGAGATGCTTGGTGCCTGCCCTTGGTGCATGCTGCCAGAGATGCTTAGTGCAGAGCCTCAGAGGCTCTGAGGAAGCCACTGATCCCAGGTGGGGACACTGTGTGATCCCAAGCACCTACCAACACTCTAGTTTTGCCAGTTGTCCCTTTGGCTGCCACAAGTGACATGCTTGGCAGCAAGTTGCAATCCCTCCAGGTGGGGCTCACTGTCCACTGATCAAGTCCGCTTGGCCTCCCTTGTCCTCTAGGTCCTGGTATGACCCCAGTTCTCACCAGTCCTGCAGGTACAAGGCCTAGTGTGATCTGCACTTCCCACCTGCAAACCGCCCACTGGCATTGTTGCCTGGTCCCCACAGTGTCTGTCCTTCTGCGGTGGGCTCCGATATGTGAATTCTTCCAGATACCAGTTGTCTGTCATTCTAGAAGCTGTAAACATCTTCTCCTGCTACCAGTCCATGGGCTCCCACAAAGCGGAGTCCATTTGATGGCATCCAATTGTGTTAGTTTCTGTCTTCTGGCTTGAACTTTTAAAAATGTGTTTCAGAGCCGGGCTCGGTGGCTCAGCCTGCCATCCCGCACCTTTGGGAGGCTGAGGTGAGTGGATTGCCTGAGCCCGCGGGTTCGAGACCCGCCTGGGCAGCGAGACCTCATCTCTACAACAAATCAAAAAATCAGCCGGGCGTGGTAGTGCATGCCTGTAATTCCAGCTACTCAGAAGGCTGAGGCGGAAGGATCGCCGGAGCCCAGCAGGCGAGGCTGCGGTGGCCGGGAGCAGCCACTGTACTCCAATCTGGGCGACCGAGTGAGACTCCAACTCAAAAAAAAAATGTGTTTCAGAAGTTTCTCCCACCTCTGGGTGGCAACAACATCCTTCTAAGTTTGTGTCCATTATTTTTACAATTCGACTTCCTTGCACTCAGGCCTGTCACCTGTGGGGACCCGCCTGTGTATGTGATGCTGTATAAGGCTCCCTCTGCCCGCCACAGAGCTGTGTCCCCACAGGTCTCTGCCAAAGTGCTGTCCTCAGACCTTCTTTTCATGGGTGACACATCTGTAGGGGGCCTTCCCTGAATCCACCCCCCAGCACCCCGTGTCAAATCCACTTGTTCTGTATGTCTGAGGAACAAGTTGATATTTGGGGTCTGTGACCCCATTGTCCCCTCTCGGGCTTGGAGAGCAGGTGTCAGAGCCACGCAGGGAGTGCTGTACATGAGGGAGGGGCAGCGGTGTCATGCCCACCTAGGAGGGTCACTTCACCCAGCCCAGTCAACCTCAGCTGACCCTCTGAGCACCAGAGCACCAGGTGCTCCTGCTGCCTGACTTGGCCCTCAGGGTGAGTCGAGGAAGATGATATAGCCACAGACTGTGCATAGCACCTGAAGCCACCAAACTGCCCCACAGCATGACTGATCTCTGGGCCCAGGTCTCCGGGGGCCTGAGAGCTGTGGGAGGCATGGCAGCACCCGGATCCCATCATGCCCGGGAAGCTGAGTGGAGTGATGTCCAGGGCAGGTGGACCCTTGACGGGAGGCCTGGCGTGGCACCTGCAGGGGTCCTGCCTCTCCAGAACCCCACTGGGACCTCTCCAGGGGCAGATCTGTTGTTGCTGGAGGTACGAACTGTGGATGCACACACACGATCCCATGTCATCTACCCGGGAGTAGAGGCACATAAATAATGCATCTGATAAGATTGAGATATTGAGTGCTTTCTAAAAAGGAGCAGGAGTGATGAAGTTTTTCAGCTTTAGGTGATCTGGGCAGGTGGGGCGAGCGTGTCGGGGAGGCTGACAGGACAGCCAAGGGAGGGCTGCAACAGACAGATGTCGTTCTGAAGAGCATGACATTTATACAGAGCACAGTCTCTCCTGATCACTCAGGACTCCTTCTGCGTCTCAAGGTCACTGCGTGTGAAGACAAGCTTCAGAGCAGGGCCGTGGCCTCAGGACAGTATCCCCTGAAGTCTCAGCCAGCTGTCAGGTCAGTATAGGGCAGCCTAGCGATGGCCAAGAAGTGAGAACAGTGGCCCAGCCAGCCACCGTCCCAGGACAGATCCTTGCCTCCAGGTCAGGGGCTGCAGCTTGGACAGGTTCTCCACGATCTCCTTCTGTGGTCCTGAGACCTGGAGTGTGGAGACCCAGTGGGTACCCCAAGAGATGGCCACAGCTGGTTCCCAGGGCTGAGGCCCAGGAGGATACAGGGCGGCCAAGGAGCTGCCATGAGCTGAGACACAGGCCACGTGCAGATCTGGGCTTGGCCACTGCCTCCTCAGAGAGCAAAGCGTCCATCAGGTGCAGGTGGCCGCAGGCAGGGCTGTGTGGGGTCTTCCCAAGGAAGGTGTGGGAAGGTCATGCCCCCTCTCACACTGCGATTCCCCTGTGCTGAGGTGCACTTACATAGCCGGCTGACAGGCGCTTCGCCATGGTTAGCTGACAGTCGTGTCTGAACCACTATGCCTGACCCTGGGGTTGGAGGTCCTCCCTGGCTGCCCCTCCCTGGATTCTGCCTCCTCATCCCTGATGAGCCCTGTGGTGAGGCCTCCACAGAAAACCTGACGCAGGTGCTAGAGGTTGGGGCTAGGGACCAGCTGGAGCTTCAGGCTTTTCTTCTGAGGGTGCCACAGCCTCTGTGGGTCCAGACATCCCAGCAAGTGACAAAGTGACTCGCTCCCTCTCAGGGGCCAGCTGCTGCTGTTGTGGTGGGCCACTGGAGAAACTGAGGCTCCCCCTATTCCCAGCCCCACCCCACCGTGGGCCCGAGGGAGTCTGGAGCCACGTGGAGGATATGGGCGATTGTCACATGATTCCACTTGCTTGTAGATAACAGGACATATGGGCCTTGGAGCCAGCCTCACCTGGGAGGGTGAAACACACCAGAAAGGGGAGCAGGTGGAAGAAGGAAGGAGACCACACACAGCCCCTGCCCCAGCTCGCCAGTCAACCTGTGACACTGTGTCTCAACTGAGCAGTCCAAGATGTGGTTCAGGATGTGGTGGTAAGGATGGAGAGTGGGTGCTTAGCCTCCAGCACCCATGGAGGCACAAAGTGCCACACACAGTGACCACATGGTCACCCACTAGTCACCTTGGACTTCAGTCCTCTTCAAGTGCAGGAACAGTGTCCTGTCATTCATACCATTCCCTAGAATAGAGGAAAAGTGAGTTATGTGATAGATGGATGGGCAGGTGGATGAATAAGTGAATGGATGGATGATGGGTATATGGGTGGATGGATGGATGGATAGGGTGGGGCAGGTGGATGGGAGATGACTGAGTGGGTGAGTGGGTGATGGGTAAGTGGATTGGTGGGTGGGTGGGTAGATTATGGGTGAGTGGATGATGAGTGGGTGGGTGGATGGGCAGGTGGTTGGGTGGGTGGGTGGCCAATGGGTGAATGTGCAGATGCACTTTAGCTGCTGGATATACACAAGCACACAATTCCACTGATGACTCTGTAAGTCTATGGCTGTAAGTCTCAAAGGGGTGCTCGGCAGAGCCTTGCCATCCTGGTCCTCTCTTTCCTACCCACATTCTTGCTTTTAGGGACACTTCCCTCCCCAGTCTCATCCTTCCTTAACTGCCAACACCCCCTATGACTCTTCAATCTCAGCTGATGCCCTAACTCCATCCACTGAGAAAGTAGGGTAATCCAGAAGAGAAAGTCTCCATTACCGTCACCACCCCAGCACCTGGACTTGGATGACTAGGTGTGCTTCTGGTGAAGGCTGGCACTACCTGATAGGCACCAGCCTCCAACCTCTCACACAGGTAGGTCACTTGACTGATGAAAAATGGATGCATGGATGGGGTGATGATGGAGACAGATGAAGTCTCAGTGGGTGGATGGGTGAACAGATGGATGCATCAAAGAGTAGATGGACTAACAGATGAGCGGCTGGATGGATGAGTAAGAAGTGAATGGATGAGCCCATGGAGAATAACAAGTTGGTGGGTAGCTAATAGAAAGATGCATAGCCTGTGCCTGGAGCCGGCTGGGGTTGTCCTCACCTCCCAAGCCTGTGGCTTGGGCCCCACAACTTATGTCAAGGCATCATCCATTCCCCCTACTGCAGCTGACCTTCTAACCATCCCTACCTCTGGCAGCCTCAATGAAAGAGGCCCCTGAAGGGGTGGTATGCTGGTCAGCAGACTTAGGGGTGTCAGTCACAGGGTGAAGCCATGTTGGGAGAAAAGGACTTGGATGTGTGTGCACTCATGTATGCAACTGTACGTGCACATGTGTATGCATTTATGTCCATGCATATGGGTGTACACAGACACACACACGTATGTGCATTGTACATACACACAGAATGCATGTGTACGTGTGGGCATGTGTGTGCTCTGTAGCTATGTGCATATGCATGCATGTGCACATGTACAGGCATACATGTGCCTGTGTGTGCATCTGTGTACATGCATGTCAGCCACTCCCCCACCCAAACCTGGCCCTCCCGTGCAGCTCCTAGAGGCTTTGCACAGAGGAGGGACGTGATCTGACAAAGAGTTCAAAGACAGACTCCTGCAGCGGCCAAGGCCCAGCGAAACTGGCCACTGGGATGGTGTGGCCCCTGGCAGTGACGGTCCGGGATGCATGTCCCCCTCCCCTTCACATCACAGGGAGGATGAGTGTCTCCCAAGGGACAAGCCCGAGCCTGCCATGAGGCCTGCTTGCTTGGCCAAATCAGAGCACTGGCACTGCTCCAGGGCCCCTGAAGCCAAGGCATGAGCCACCTCCCCCGAGCCCTCTGTGGCCCATAAGTCCACCGCAGTGAGGACCAAGCTGGGCTCAGAAGGTGGTCAGGCGGGTCCTGCTCCTTCACCTTCCCATACATGTTCATACAGTCACCGCCTCTAAGCACACCGGCCTTGCAGGAAGCAGGGCAGCAGATAGGCAGGAGACCATGGCAGTGTGGAGACCAGTCCCCACTTGGCCACCAGCCCACAGGCCACAGTGCTGAAGCACAAGCCCTGCTATGCAGGCTTGTCACAGGACTGTCCCTCTCCCCAGGCTAGGCTCGGTGTGGGGCGGAGGAAAAAGCAGGCCTGGGCAGGGCCCTGGAGTAAGAGGGCAGAGGCAGCCTTGAAGGCATGTTCCTGTGACAGCCACTCTCATTTAAAAATTTTTTTGCCGGGCTCGGTGGCTCAGCCTGTAATCCCGCACCTTTGGGAGGCTGAGGCGAGTGGA
>NW_007247433.1:77701-89127 GCF_000164805.1 Carlito syrichta
GCCACTACACTCCAGTCTGGGCGACTGAGTGAGACTCCAACTAAAAAAAAAAAAAACTTTTTAATAATTTTTTTAATAGAGACGAAGTCTTGCTATGTTGCCCAGGCTGGTCTCGAACTCCTAGGCTCAAGGAATCCTCTTGCCTTGACCTCCAAAACTGCTGGGATTATAGACGTGAGCCACTGCAACCGGTAGAGTTCCTTTGATGGCCACTTTCCATTGAACCTTACCCTGTGTCCACATGGTCTCTGCCCTCTGCTCATCTGTGGGGTCAGCAGACCCTGAGCCACGGCGCTGGTTCCTGTCCTCTAACCTTGTTTCTCTGGGGAAGTTCTGGAAGGTCCAGGGCTGCTGGGAGGGTGCATGGCCTGGTCTTGGCCCCACGTGCACGGCCATCTCGTTTGTCTGCAATCCCAGTCTTTCGGCCAGACGGTGGAAGTTCCCCTGTCAGATAGGGAGTCAGCAGCAAGAGGCTTCGGGAGGGGGAGGGGGAGGCCCAGGGCTGCATGTCACCTGGGAGGGGTGAGGATGGCCTCTGAGACCCTGAGAGCCGAGTTTTGGCATGGGATGTGACAGCTGTCCCCACAATGGTCAAGGGTGACTGCGTGGCAGTCAGCAATTATGTGATTTCCAAGCGACTCATTCTGGACTGGGACTGCCACTCCTTCCGGCCCAAGCTGGTGGCCAGAGCGTGGGAGGTGCTGCTGACATTTCCAAGTCCGCATTGGTAATTGAGATCTCAGCACCTGAGCCCTGTCACCATCCTGGCCCACCGACTTCCGAAGCTCCAGAGAAACCTTTATCCCAAGAATCTCGGTGCTACGCTCCCCTAGTGCTGACGGGGAAACTGAGGCCCAGTGGAGCAGCTGGAGTGTGGCTCCCTCCTCAAGCTGTACCCCCTCACTCTGGGGTGCTGGGCCTTGGGGGATGACCAGGGGAGGGGCCTTGGAGGAGGCGGGGCTGGCCCTGAGGAAGGCTCTATCCTGGGCAGTGAGGCTGGGAGCCCTGTCCTGCTGTGGGTTGTCCACTGTGGCCCAGTGACCCATGTGGCACCTGTGGTCCATGTGACCTGCTGAGGCCCCTGAAGTCCTCAGAAGCCCGGGGAGACCTTGGCAATCCCCTCTTCTCTGCTAGAGGTGAACCTTGGCCTCTTGGTCTGAGCAGCTGTCCAGTGACCCACAGCGTAACCTCTGGCCCCTGCAGGAGACACAACTGCTCTGAAGACAACTCTCTCTGTGGGGTCGCTAGACCCCTCTAGACTGGTCCAGCCTGCCACCCCCGCAGGAAGCCAGGACCTTCACCCCACCCCTCCAGGTTGGGTGCCCCTCCTCACATCCTCTTCTGGCCCCCTGACTTATCTCTGCATTCTGTGGGTAGTGCTCTCTCCCTGCTGGCTCCCCTGTTACTAGGAGGTCACGACTCAGGCCTGGCCCTCAATGACCTCCTTGTTGCTGGACAACCTGGGATACCCTCCCCCTCGACCTCTGTCCCTGGGGCCTGTTCTGGTTGGCCATACCCTCCTGGGAAGTGACCTTTCTCTATGCTGGGGACGTGTTCCTGCCAGTCACTGTGGCCGCCCCTTTTCTGGATGTGGCTCCACCTCTTACGCCCTCTGGCTCCGGGACTTCTCAAGACCCGCCCTGGCCTCAGCATCTCCATTGGTGTCCCCCCACCTGCAGACTCAGCTGCCATTTCAGGCCTCAGGAGCCACCCCACAGCTGGCACCACCAGTAGGCCCAACCTTCACACCCACACTGTGAGTGTGTGCATGCGTGTCACATGTGTGTATGCATGTACCCATGCTTACATATGTGCGCACAGGACCGTGTTCACACGTGTCTGTGTGTATATGTATGCTGTGGGCAAGTGTACAAATCCGTGTGCATGTGTGTGCATGAGTCTACATGCATGTTCACGTATCCATGCATGTACAACATGCCTATACTCTCAGGCCTGGCCTGTCCCCCATACCCCATCCAGGGGCTTTGCCCCCTCATGTCTCCTGGAGCTCAAGCCTCACACCAGGTCAGGGCTTTCAAGATCTCCCTGGTGGCTTCCTCATGGCTCCACCACACTCCCGCCACCATGGGGAGACAGCCCAGGGAGACCATCCTGGGAGATGACTCAGGGCTAAGCTGGGATTTCCCCGAGAAAGATGCACTGAGAACAGCACCTGTGGCTGAGGAAACAGCAGAGGTGGGGTCCCCGTGGAGAGGCGGGCACCCCAGGAGGAGCCTGGCGCTGACACCTGCATGGAGAAGGGAGAGCCCTGGGAGTGGGCTTTGACCCTGCAGGTTGTAGGAGCCTGGCTCAGGAGCCATCAGGGACCTGGGCACAGCACCTGGGCTTCCCGTTGTCCCCCTACCTGACAGCATGTGGCCGCCAGGGGCACTCCCTGCCCAGATTCACTCATTCAGCCCACACAGGCAGTGAGCAACTGTCACACAAACAGGGACCAATGTGCTGGGGGCATGACAGGTAAGGGCAGGAGTGAGAACCCTTCCCCGCCCCAGGGAGGGCCTGATCTGGTATGCCCGAGTCTCCAACTCTGAGAGATGCCACACAACCTCCCTGAACCCCTTGGTGTCGTGTCCCATGAGCTGGGTCTCTGCATGGCAGTTCCCTCTGCCCAGAATCCCCTTACCTCCCATCTGCTGGTCAGGCCCCCTCCTATTCACCTCTCTGCTCCAATGATGCCCTTAGGACACCTCCTGATTCCACCCCCTACCCACCACACTCAGGGTTCCAGTCACTCTCACAGTGGATGTCTGTGCTTGCTGTGATTTGATTAATACCCCTCTGCTCCTGGAGGGGCAGGGACCTTGTCTGCCAGTTCTGGACTTTCCCAGCAGCAGCATAGGGTGTGACTCCAGGAGGGAGGGAATGAGGTCCCAGCCCTCCTCCAACCTCGAGGGCAGATGGGGCTGCTATGAAAACAAGGGGCTCCAGCTCACACTGATTTGGAGGACTGAGGACTCAAACAAAGTCAAGGAGGCTCCTTACCATAGGACTTGTCAGTGCCTTTGGTGGCCCAGCCCCATGAGGAGCCCACAGGAAAGTTCCCAGCAAGTTTGAACCCAGCCTACCTTGCAGAATGATGGAATTGAGAAAGGGCACAGTTGGGGAGCACTGGTCTTGAGTCTCAGCTGGTCCTCACCCCATTCCATACTTGTTGGGGGCCTGAGGCTCAGAGCCCTGGGAGCTGTCCTGGCCATTTGTGACCCATGATTCCTCCTGCAAAAAACCAATGGAGGGAGGGCAGAGTGGGTACTGGCCACACTCTTCCCAAGGCTCCTGGTGCCACCCCCCAACTGTGCCTCCATAGGTCATGGTCCCAAGTGGCCTTTGTGCTCAGGGAGGGGTTAGGCAAGCTTTCAGGACCTCCCCTCACACTTGTCCCTCCCCCTCCAAGGGCATCTGTGTGTTAGGGGCTGGACGGAACCGGGGCTGGATCCAGGTTTATCTGGGCCATGAGTCCACCACAGCCCAATCTGTGAGCAGGTGTCAGGCTCCAAGGCTAGGGGCAGTGGGAATCTTCCTTGATAGGAAGGAGGGGTGTGTGCTGCGGCTGTGGGAGGCTGTGAGGAGCCATAGGGATATTCCCATTTCATATACTCCACCCTGCCACGATCTGAGGTCCTGTCCTTGGAGGAGAACCACTCTGAGGAATCCTGAGAGCCTCAAGATAGCCGTCTCCTAACTCCTTCAGGCAAAGGCCCTCAGGCCAGAGCCTTGAGGGTCACAAGAACCCTTCAGCCCACAGGCCTATACCAAGCAGGGAGTGAGCAGGTGCCCCCTTGGCAGCGTGAAGGGGCTTCAAGGGGCCTCCAGGAGGTGGGCCACGCACGCAGCCTCGAAGGGCTGAGGGGATAGAGACCTGCGACCTCTGACCCCGCCTTTGCCCGGGACCAGGCCACAGGATGTGGCGGGTCAGTGCCTGGAAGAAGCTCCTGGCTCCCCAACCCCTCTCGATCAGAGCCCCCAGCCGAGTGGTGGGCCTCAGGCACCCCCAACCCCACTTCTGCATGCAGCTCTGTGGCAGGCTCAGGGCTGCAGAGACGTCCCTGCCCCCCGGGAGCTGCACGGCTGGGGCGCCGGCGGCCGGGGCTCTGCAGCGTGCGGCAAAGGCTATTTAAATGCTCCATTGGAGAGGGATTAAAGTTTACGCAAGGTCACCGAGGATGTGATAATTATAATCACAGGTTTTTGGCTCCACAATGACAGCCATTTGTTATTTCCGCTCGGGCAGCTCCCGGGGCCCTGAGCTGGTGACAGGCATGGACTGATTTAGTGGCCCGAGCCCGTGCCCCTCCCCTCCTGCAGCAGTCCCAGCAGCCCCCACCACTGGGGCCTGCCGAGGGGGCTCCATCCCCCCAGGGGGCCGTCGAGGTTTATTATGGGATGGGAGGGGGAGTGGTCGGTGGCTACTGAGAGATAGTAGCAGGGGCAGGGGAGGAGGGTGCCTGGGTCCCCAACTGGGGGTGGGAGGGACTGTTGATGTTTGCCCTGGCCTCAGTTTTTCCATCTATATGGTGAGGCATGTACAGGCTGTGCTTTGGGCTCCTGACTAAATTCACAGTCTCACCCTCAGTGGCCACGGTGGCAACGTGGGTGGTAGGTCGCCAGCTGCAGTCAGGCCCTGGACTCTCTGTTTCCCTGGAGCTGGACCCTTTCTACTGGTGAAAGAGTCAGCCCTGGGTTCAACACAGCCCCATTACCGATGTGCTGCAGTTTCCCCACCCCTCACACAAGGCCACGGCCCGGGTCTCTGGGAAAGAGAGCCAAGAACAGGCCCCCTCCTTGAGTGGAGTTGGTGGCTTCGCGTGCACAGCCTGAGGGCATAGCCTGCAGGGCTGGTCAGACCACCTGCCTCCCAGACCACCTGTGTTTAGACAGTCTCAGCAGGTAGCACCAGGCCAGAGAGATAACTGTGGCGGTCCCCAGGGCTGAGATCTGTCTGGAGGTGTATGCCAGCACCCATGTCTTCATGAACTTGGCGGCCACAGGTCAATCACTCTGTGCCTTAGTTTCCTCTTCTGTACTGGGATAGCCTCATCGGGGAAATGGCGTAGGGGAGAGCTAGCTGGCCTGTGGGGCATGCCCTCCACATGCTGGGGTGGCCTGGTCCCAGGAGGGGCTTGCCCTCAACCCAGAACCTCTGCCGGGACAGGGAAGAAGAGAGGGTTGGTGGGAGGGGAGACCTGCTTCCTGCCTGTTGCTGCCCGTGATTGATGTGGCGTTTTTGTTTGTTTTTGCAATCAGAGGTGAGAGCGCTTTAATATATATTAAATGGTGATAAATAGGGGGTTCGGGCGGCCAGCCTGACGCGGCATTTGTCTTTGAGGGAGTGGAGATTGATAACTCGTGGGCAGCATGGAAACACCCAGCCACAGCCCATGAAGGAAACCGGTTGGCCCAGGTACACGTCCCTCGGACCCAGCCTCTCGACCTCAGACCCCCACATTGGGGCCCACCTGTGGCCAGAGAGGCCTGGGTTGGGCTACCAGGCTGAGGGCACAGCTTTCAGGGCCAGCTGGGCTCCCAGGGACCAGCCGTTGCCCCAGCCTAGGCCTCCTCACCCTTCCTGAGCCTACAACAGGCCTGCTACCCAAAAGTCCCACTTGGATGCTCCCCATCCCCCACTCACAAGGGTGGCAGGACACCTGTCATCACCCATCCCCCACTCACAGGGGTGGAAAGATGCCAGTCAGTACAGGTGGCCGAGGTGGAGGGACACCTGTCAACCCCTGCCCCCTCCCACAGGAGTGGAGGGACATCTGTCAATACCCATCCCCCACCCACCCCAGGGTGGAGAGATACCTGTCAACTCCATCCCCCTCCCATGGGGTGGAGGGACACCTATCAGACCCATCCCCCTCCACAGGGATACAGGGACACCTGCCAACCCCATCCCCCTCCCACAGGGGTGGAGGGACACCTGTCAATACCCATCCCCCACCCACCCCAGGGTGGAGGGACACCTGTCAGCCCCTGTCCCCCTTCCATAGGGGTGGAGGAACACCTGTCAACCCCATCCCCCTCCCACAGGGGTGGAGGGACACCTGTCAACACCCATCCCCCACCCACCCCAGGGTGGAGGGACACCTGTCAGCCCCTGTCCCCCTTCCATAGGGGTGGAGGACACCTGTCAACCCCATCCCCCTCCCACAGGGTGGAGGGACACCTGTCAACACCCATTGGCTGATCTGTGTGTCCCTCAAAGGGGGACCCGGCATCTCAACCCATAGCACTCCTGCTCCAGCCACACCTGCCTGGTGGTGCCCACTTCCTAGCTCTTCCCATCTGCCCACCCGGCCCTGCCCTCTGTCCCATCCAGGCTCCCTGCCCACACCAACCAGCTCAGGGCCCTGCAACCTCCTGCGTCTCACTGTCGGATCCCACCTGGTCAACCTAGGCTTTCCCACCCCATCTGATTGGGCCAGCCAAGGTCACGTGTGCATCCCAACCAATCCCAACACCAGAGCTGTGCACTGCCCTGATTGGGCCAATCAGGGCCCACTTCCCGTGCAGGTGTGGGGCAGTGACTTTTCAGCTCGAGGGTGGGTCTTGGCCAGAGTCTGATGTGGCCTCTTCATGACCTCTGCCTTGTCCTGGAAGGGAGGCCTGCTGGTGAAGAAGACGGTGGCAGTGAGACTGTGCCCATCAGGGCAGCGGAGGGGGACAGATTGGAGACCTGGATGGTCCTAGGACAGGCACTGGGGAACGCTGTGGGGTGGGGCCACTGTGGGGTGGGCACTGGGGGGCACTAGGGTGGGGATATTAGGGTGTAAACACCCGAGTGGGGCATTGGAGTGGGGAGACTGGAGGGTATGGGCCACTGTGGGGTGGGCACTGGGGGGTGAGCACTGGGGTGGGGGGAATTGGGGGTGTGCACTCGACTAAGGGACACTGGGGTGAGGGGCACTGTAGGCACTAGTGTGGGGGGCATTAGGGGTTGGGCACTTGGGTTGAGGGTTCACTGGGGCAGTGAGCACTGGAAACTGTGCACCCTAAGGTGGGCAGCGGGCCATGGGCGATTGAAGCAGGAAGGCCTCAGGTCCACAGTCCTCCAGCTTTGCTCCGGCTCCTCCCACTGCTGCCATGGCCTGAGTGTCCCACCCCGTCCAGAAGCAGGGCCTGGGCACGAGAGTCAGGCCTTAGGAAGCCTTTGGGGACAGCTTCTGGGGGCCAGAGACAGTGGAGACACCTCCAAGTGCCGTGGGACGGAAGCTGCCCCGCCGAGTAGGCAGACTAGAGGCCAGGTGGGTGACCACAGGAGAGGGTCTGGGGTCGGGTCCCAGAGGGCCAGGAAGAGGTCCAAGCATATTGTCATATTTTAAGACAATCCTTCTGGCCCCCGTGAAGATACCTTTTTTCTATTTTTAAAACCTGAGTCCCAGGTGAGTTTTCCAGAGACTGATGAGCCCCCAGTTTCCCCCTACCCTGGCCCCACCACTGATCTGGTAGCATCTCAGGGCCAGGACCAACGTCTTCTTTGGACAAGGCTCACATCTTTCTTGCTCAGTTTATTTTAAGTATTTTATCTCTTGTTTTCTGTCATCTGGTTGCTGTTGATTTGGGCTTATTCATCTGTCCACCGCCTCCTCGCCAAAGCACATGTTTGTCATGAGTGGTTTTGTTAAATCCTTCCAGGGATACAGTCACGTCATCTATAAAAGATGGTCACTTTTCTACTTTCCAGTTTCATGAGCAATGACACCAGGCAGCAACACAATGGACACTTACTTCTCATAGTTCTGGAGGCCAGAAGTCCAAGGTCAAGGCACTTGGGTTTGGTTTCTGCTAAAGCCTCTCTCCTTGGCTTGCAGGCAGCACTCTCTCTTGCATCACCCTGAGGTCTCTCTTCTTACAGAAACACCCATCATGTCAGATTAAGATCCTCCCACATGACCTGGTTACCTCCATAGAGGCCTTGTCCCCACAGCCTCACGTGGGGTAAGGGCACAATGTAGGAAGTACCAGGTGGGGACAATTCAGTCACAGCAGCATCTCGTTTCTTCCCTGCCTAGCCATAGGCCCTCCAGGGTATAGGTAGTGACGCCTACCTAGCGAGCTGATGGAAAGCCTTCTCCAAGTCCCCACCCACCCCATGCACTTCTCTGGAATTGGGTGAGGGTCGTGAGGTCATGGGGCCGGGGGAGGTTGGAGGCTGGTGCTCCTGGAGCAACTTGCCATCTGGGGAGGCAGCAGAGGGTGAGCAGGGTGGGAGCAGGACAGGCCCAGCCTGGTGAGAGGCTGGGGGAAGGGTGAGGGACCCAAGACAGAGGGCAGAGGGCTCAAGGGAAGAGCCAGGGGGAACCCAGTGGGTCACACCCCCACCCTAGCCAGGTTCTGCCCTCCTGAACCCTTCCAGGCTGAACCTGAACAGGGCAGGCTGGTCAGCACTGGGGATGCATGGTGCCTGGGTCTGGTGTCTGGCCGGGCCAGTGGAATGCACTATATAAATGTAAATTTCCCTGTGAGCCACTTGCTCTCTCATTCAACAAGCGATCAGTGCAGCGCTGTCAGTCCAATTTTTCACACTTTGTGTCTCTGTTCTCTGTCTGGGGCAATCCTATTTCCCTGGGCCGTGGCGGGCTGGCAGCTGGAAAAGTTCAGCTCAGCAGATGCAGACAGGACCACCCAATGGGCCGCTGTTCAGGGGTGGGGTACAGCCACGGCAGACTGCCCCAGAAAGGATGCCCCAGAGAGGTCTCAGAGCCAGGCTTAAGGTCAGAGTGGTCACCTGGGATGGGGAGGGGATGGGGGAGAGAGTGGCCTCTCCCTCACAGCCGATTTCCTGGTGGGTGGGCTCCGGACAAATGGGGTAAGGGAAGAGGAGCGCTCTGTGGGGCTCTCTCTGCAGCCCCACCTCAGGGAGCTCCTGGGTGCCTAGGCCTCCAGACTCCCTCGGTCCCCCACTTGGAAGGACAGCAGGGTTAGAGTGTCCTGGGGGCACTGTGGTGGCCTCAAGCAGGTCGTGTCCCTCCAGTGGCAGCTCCCTTACCTCCCGTTGGTCAGGAGCAGGCAGCACTTGGGACCCCATTTTATGGGCAGGGAAACTGAGGCCAGGGAAGGAAGGATGTACTCACCTAAGCCTTGTAGCAGAGCTGAGGCTCACGCCAGCCCCGGGCTAAATCCCTGGCACCCTGAAGGAGGGGACAGCAGGCAGAGCATAGGAGTTGGCTGGGAGGGTGTGACCACGTTCAGAGCCTGGGCTCTGCCCCAAAGCCTGCACACTAGTCTTGTCCTTTTGGCCGTGAGCCACTGTGCGTTCCATTGGCCTCTATGTCCCTGTTGCCAGCCCTGCCCCTGCGCTCCTGTCTGAAGCTTGGCCCTCCAGCCTCAATCTCATCCTGCCCAACCCCCCAGTTGCTCACTGCCCAGGCCCGCTGCGCAGGGGCTCATTTGTCTTGACGCCCACTCATCCCAGCTTCTGCTCCTGGATGGGGGAGACCTTGCCACCAAGGAGGGGCTCAGGCCTTCTGTGCCCACCTGCCAACCCCGCTGGGGGACGCGGGCGGCTGACCAGGAAGAGCAGGGTAGCCCCAAATAGGGACTCATTTTGACAAAACAGTTTCATCAAAGCATCATGGGCAAAAAACAAGGCACATATCTATCTGGCTGGGAGGCTGTAACCACGCTAAGAGATGGATTTGACAGGTTTGACATGTGTCCACAGCAAGCACAACATTGGCACCCTCTGGATCCCAGGCATTCCCATCGCCAGGAAGTCATCTTCACCCTTCCCAGCTTCTCCTCTCTCAACCTTTCCTCTGACTGTAGCCCATTCCTGGGAGCCACTGGTCTCTTTATCCTCATACATTAATTTTCTCTCTCTAGAATTTTTCACAAATGTTCTTTTTCTTCTGGCGTCTTTCACTCAGCGTAATTACTTTGGGATGCGTTCATGTTCTGTGGTTTGTTGTTTTGTGGCTGTGCATATGATGTGTCTGTCTGACACGCTGCCTGTTCATGGACACGTGGGTATGTCCATCTTGGGTTGCGGTGAACCTGGGGTTCTGGTTTTCCTGTGACCGTGCACACCCACTTCCCTGGGAGACAGCTAGGCGTGGAGTGGCTGGATCATGTGGCAGGTGTGCATTTAACTTTTTAACAAATAGTCACACTTGTGTCTCTAAACCAACTGCCCCATTCTAAATCCCCACCTGCAGTGTGAACACCCCTGTGGCCCCAGACAGGTGTTGTGGTCATCGTTAGCCATTCGGGTAGGTGTAGGGCGGCATTAGGTTACGGCATTCGCTTGCATCTCCCTAGTGATTAATGATGTCAAGGATCTCTTTATGTGTTCACTTGCCATCTAGGTATCTTCTTTGGTCAAAATGTCTGCTCAAATCTTTTGCCTGTTTTTAATGGGGTCTTTTTTTTTTTAGTATTAAGTTGTAATACTTGCTTTTAAAGTTTAAGTATATCAACATAGCATAAAATCAACCATCTTAAAACATTGAATTCTGTGGTCTTTAGTGCATTTATAAGGCTGTGCAACCATCACCACTACCTAATTCCAGAACATTTTCATCACCCTGGGAATGTTGATCATAGGATCGGATCATTCTCGTCACACCCGAGTAAATCAGAGTTGCAGGGCCCACGGGAGAAAGCACTCAGGGCACATAGTGACTCTAGAAATGCAGTTCTCGGCAGGAACGGCCGCTGAAACGGCCTGTTTCGGCCTGAGACCAGCGTCGCCTACAGCGACTGAGATCATTGTGCAGCCCCAGGGCTCATGGTGACCCCTGCTCCTCCAGTGCTGGCAAAGCTTCCTAGAGAAATGAACTTGTAGGACCACAGGAACAGTTTTCTTTTCATAATCTGCCAACCTTCCCTTTGTTCTTCAGACACAGAAGATTACCAGGTGTGCACGTACGTCCGAGTTGCAGCTCTTTCTTCCCTTTCGACTTCGACAACTCCAAGATGAAGCCTGTTCCCACTGAGCAGCCCCCCTTCCCAGGCCTGCAACCCTGGGTCTGCCCACATCACCTATAAACAGGGTCACTGCAGGGCCTCGGGCTTCCTCACTGAGCCTCACGTCCCCAAAGTTGTCAGTGCCAGGCTTTGCATGGCGGGACCACCCCTGACCATTGTCAGCTGATGGACACAGGCCTTCCAGAATTTTGGGCCTTGAGGAGTGGGCCTAGAGTGGCCCCAACTGCAACCACCCATCCTGTTTCCAGATCTACCCAGGCCTGGTCACCTGCCCTTCTCAGACCCCAGGAGTCTCCTCATCCCCCCACCAAGGCAGCTTGGGTGGCTCTGTTCTCCACGTCCTGTGGTCACACCATCCGCAGTGGCTCTGGGCCCATCACAGTGACCAGACGCCACCAGAAGAGGATGGACACATGACTCAGGCCATCTAGTCTTAGCTCCATAGAAATGCAGGGAGGAGTGGGGTGGGGGGAGGGGCA
>NW_007247433.1:89311-91746 GCF_000164805.1 Carlito syrichta
GTGCACCCCCCCCAGGGCAGCAGTCCAGCCCAGCACCTGCCACAGCAGGGCTCAGCCCACCTCAGGGCCTAATTTATAAGGTGTCTTGCTCCGGGTCATTTGCTTTCTCCAAAGGCTGCAGAAATCTAATTGCTGTTTGAAGAAAAAAAAAAAGCCCTAAATAAAGCAGGTAATTGCAAGGCAGCGGCTCCTCTAATGGGCAGTCTTCCGGCAGTCTTCTGGGCCTGGAGGTGACACTGCGTGGAATCCAAGGAGCTTACAGGATGGGCCCAGGCGGCGGGAAGGTCAGAGCAGCGGCAAGGCTGCGGGCAGCGGCTGGGGTGACTCGGATGACCCTGGGTGGAGTCTCGGTGGGGCCGCCTCTGGCCAATGGTTAATTGGAATAACAAAGTCAATATGCGTGGCCACCTTGGGACACAATCTTCATTTGATCTCTCTCCTGGGCAGATTAATTAAGTGTTATCAATTAATGGCCCTGGTTAAAGGGGCCTGGGTGTTAGTCACTTTCATTGGCTGTCAGGCCTGATGGGAGCTAGATGCCCTGTGGTTCCAGGCTGATTTCCCGAGGGTGTGGGACACTGGGGCCTCGGGCCACTCAAATCATCTGGTGCCCTCCGTGTGAGGTAGGCCCCTCCGGGCAGCACCTGCGCTGGCAGGCTCGCTCCCCACCTGCCCACTGGGACAGTCCCAGTGTGCCCAGCGGCCCTGCAGCCCCAATGATGTGCGCCTGAGTCCACCCTGCGGTCTGGCCCTCCCACACAGGCCCTTGAACGCACCCCACTTTGGCACTGGCTGCAGAAGGCCCACCCATGGGGACCAGGGATTCCGTGCAGACCACGCCCCTGCCCTGTGCAAGTGGGCCCTTGCCCTGGCCAGGCCTGGAGCTACAGTAAGCTGGCCTGGCCGTTGGGTCGCAGGGAGCTGGGCCAGGCTCTGACTGAGCAGGGCAAGGCGCCACCTGGCGGTGGACTGGCCCCAGGCCCGGTGGGCATGCCCCTCACACGTGCAGAGCTGGAGCCCACTGGGGACGCTTCCTGCCACATGGCCTGCCTGGATGTGCAGCCCGCCTGGAAGGTCCCAGCTTGAGCCCCTGTCCCTAGTCCTTCTCCCACGGTGGCGCCATTACTACCCTCAGAATCCCTGGACCCTGAAGGTCATTTTAAAACTGAGACACCTGTGCTCAGGCTGTCCATGAGTACCATGCTGTCTCAGGGCCCTGGCTCCCAGGCCTCCTTATGGAGGCCAGAACATGGAGGAGACTGAAGAGTCTTGGCTGCCTGAACCAAGTCTCAAGGAAGCTGTCCTGAGGGCTCAAGGATGAGGCTAGAGAGGAAGCCCTCCCCTTACCAACCCACCCCTTCCTACATGTCTCTGCTGGTCCCATTTGGGTGGTCATACCCATCCACCTTGAGCTGAAGAGCCCTCCAGGGAAGACGAGGGCCAGACAGCTGTTCCAAGCCTCGAAGAGGGATTCCATTTGCAGTTGGAGCTGGATAGACTTGTCCTCATCTGGGTTGTTGCCATCTGTCAGCTAGATGACCCCGTGTGCGTTGCTCCACCTCTCTGACACCCCATTTCCTCATCTCGTAGGACAGTTCTGGTCCTAAGAGAGCAGGTGTGGGAAGTGCCGTGGACCAGGAAGGAGTGGAGCTGAAGGTGATGACGATGACGATTGCTATGGTGGCAGAAGTGATAAGGATGCTGATGGGGATGGTGGTGACATGATGGGGATGTTGGTGATTGTGACGGTGATGGTGGTGATGGTGATGGTCGTGATGGCTGTGACGGCAGGGATGATGATGGTTTTGGTGATAATGGTGATGATGGCGGTGATGACGGTGATGGTGGTGAAGATGGTGATGGTGACGGTGATGAAGGTGATGTTGGTGATCGTGATGGTGATGGTGATAGTGATGGTGATGTTGGTGATAGTGACGTGATGGTCGTGACGGTGATGAGATGGTGATGATGAGGGTGATGTTGGTGATGGTGATGGTGGTGGTGATAGTAGTGATGGTGACGGTGGTGGTAATGATGATGATGTTGGTGATGGTGACGGTGATGGTGGTGATGGTGATGGTCGTGATGGCTGTGACAGCAGTGTTGATGATGGTCTTGGTGATAGTGGTGACGGTGATGGTGATGGTGGTGGTGACGATGGCGGCGGTGGTGGTGATGGCGAAGATGGTGATGGTGACAGTGACGATGGTGATGTTGGTGATCGCGACGGTGATGGTGGCGATGGTGGTGATGGTGGTGGTGGAGGTGGTGGTGATGGTGAAGATGGTGATGTTGGTGATGGTGATGGTCGTGATGGCTGTGACGGCAGTGATGATGATGGTGATGGTGACTGAAAGAAGTTTTTGGCACCAGTGACGACTCCACGCCGGTCTGAACCAAGAGATTTATTAAAGGGGCAGTTACACGAAGGGACT
>NW_007247433.1:91977-101779 GCF_000164805.1 Carlito syrichta
AGAGAGAGAGAGAGAGAAAGAGAAAAGGAGAGAGAGTAAGGAGAGAGAATAAGAGAGTGATGGGGACAGAGAGAGGAAATAAGAGAGAGAGAGAGCTATGCAGGGAGAAAGGTATATTTATGAACCTTGCAGGGGCAGGCCAGTGCCGTGCCTGAGTCTTATTGGAGGAGACTATGAGGTAGCATTTCTATAGGAAGAGGTTGTTTGAGCACAGGTTTAAGTTTTGCACGGGCGGGAAAGGCAGGAATTTACGGCCTTTGTTGTCTTTGGGAGGCAGAGCCATCTTGGGGATGCCCTTCTGACTGTTGTCTGCACCTTTCAGTGATGATGATGGTGGTGGTGATGATGATGATCATTGGTTCTATCAGTTATCTATTACTGTGCAACAAATTATCAGAAAACAACGAACAATTGTGATCTCATACAGTTTCTAAGGGACTCTCAGGAGTCTGAGAGCAGCTTCACTGGGTAGTTCTGGCTCAGGGTCTCTCATGAAACTGCAGTCAAATTGTCAGCCACGGTCATAGGCAAGTCAAAGCTCGACTTGTTCTTGGGTTTCCAAGAATGCTCCCAGAGGGCACAGATGCTCACTGACTATCTGCCAGAGATATCAGTTCCTTTCCTCTTTGGCCTTCTCCACAGGCTGTCTGCATGGACCCAACCCAGCTGCTAGCTTCCCCAAAGGAAGTAGTGAGAGAGATGGTGGTGGGGATGGGGAAAGGGGGAAGGGAGAAGAGGGAGAGATTGTGTTAGCACTCAAGACAGAAGGCATAGCTTTTTCATTCCCTGCTCTCAGAGGTGACCCCAGCCCTTCTGCCACACCATTTGAAAGCATCTCTGGATGCAGCCCACACTCAGGGTGGGGGTCACTAAGTCCGACTCAGGGCTGCCTGGCTCCATGAGCATGAAGAGGAGAATACAGGAGAGAGTCTTCTGCCCTCAGGCTCCCTCCAGCCAGGAGGAAGAGGTGACAGCCCCAACAGCCCCATGGACACCAGTTCTCACACCTACCTCAGAGAAGGGAGATATTCTCAGACCACGCCCCTGGCTTCTTGGGACTGGCCTCTCCCCGCTCGGGCTTGAGTTCTTCTGAAACACCCTGTGGGTTGTGGGCAATGTTCCCTTCTCCTTGCCCTCGGTCAGCCCATGGGTGCTGTGTCCCTGTGCCCAGGCTTCTGCCAGCCTCTGGCAACTGTGAGGGACCTCTGGGGGCTGTTCCTTGCTCTCAGGGCCCCTCCAGTAGTGCACAGGCTAGGAGGAAAGGGCCAGGCATTGAGCACAGGAGGGGCTGGCAGCACCCCACACCTGGCCCTCGAAAAGGACCCAGGCCCAGCCAGGGCCCGTACCCCCAATACCTGGCCTGGCCTTCCTAGCTCTGTGAGAATAAATTTTCCCCTAACAACCTCCCGCTGCTGTCCCGGCCTCTGAGGAATGAACACAGCTCCCCATAATTTTCCAGGCGCTACCCGATGGGACAGTTTGTAATAAAATTGCTTCTAAAAACATATTTGCAAGTCGCCACCACATTTTTTAAGCAGAACAATCTCCTGCAGAGGCTCTTTGTCTCCATGATTAAGTAGCCGACTTCCTTACATATATTTTGCTCTACGCAGCTTTGCCAGCCCAGGAAGCGCTGTCTCCTCAGAGCTTCCTCTAAAAGTGCTTTGATGTGTGATTTATGGGGTTATCTGATGAATCCCCTCCCCAGAGTGGGTTGACAGGTAAGGGATGGGTGCCCTTGGGACACATCTGTAAGCCAGGCTGACTGGGCAGGGACGGGGCTTGGGTCCCTCAAGGCTGGAGGGCTACAGATGTCGGGTTAGGATCCACTACTCCTAGTGTCCAGTCTGGTTCTCTTCTCTTCCCCCATCCAAGCCCCAGATTCCTGCCTGGGCCCTCACCCACCCTCACTTGGGACAACTGCAGGCCTCAGGTGGCAATGACAGTCCTGCCCCTGGAGCCAGACCAGAGGAGGGTCTTGGCCCTTCCCCACCCAGTGAAGTCAGCTGAGGCCAGAACAGGGTCAGCCCTTCAGCCCCCAGTAGCCGAGGGTGCCGCCCTCACCACAGGCCAAATCAAGGGTGGGAGGAAACTCACTCTTCTGTGGTATTAGGTGCCTGGCTGTGCAGAAGGTTGTCCTGGCATCTGGGCAGAGCTCCCTGCTGACATGCTCCACCTTGGTAAGGAGACAATTGGGGTTCAACCCGTGTCCCACAACCCTACTGCCCTCCACCCCAGGCCAAGGCCATTCCCAGAGTTCCAGCCTGGAGTCTCGGAGACATTTGTTACCTATAACTGGGTCATTGAGTTTTTGCTTTTGTGGAAGTGACCATGTCGACCAGTCAGCATGAAGCTTTTGTTTTCCCACCCCATGTGCAGGCACCTTCTAGACCCCTCACTCATGTCTCTGCAGGACAAGAACCTCAAAAACAAGCCCCGCCTCCATATCCTGGCCAGTGGTTAGGGCTGATCCCAGAGACCTGGGTATTGGGGGCATCTTGAGCTAGTGGCCTCATTCACACCAAAGGGTAGTATCTGGCCTCTTGGGGTGCAGATGATCCACCTGCTCAGGCTCACCTGTCGTGAGGGCAGCCAGGTGAGAGCCCTCAGGTGACCCCAGCCCTTGGCCAGGCAGAACTCGCTGACGTTGAACTGTGACTTTCCAGGACCACTGGTTGTATGGAGGCTACACCAAGGATGCCAAGCAGGCCAGGCCCTGGTCCTGCCCAGGTCACCCACTGGCATCCAGCACGGCCTGATTGCCAGGGGCCTGTGTGCAGCAAGACAGGCTTCCCAGGGCAACCTCTAAGCTGGGCCTGCTGGCCCAGGAAGCCATCCCCGAGGATAAGGGTCCCCGTGTCCTCAGCTCTGGCCTGGCACTGGCCCTTCCCTGCTCCCACCTGGTAATGTGCATCCGTACATGTGTCCACATGTCTGCTCCAGGGTCAGAGTGTGTGTGTACCTATGTGTGTGTCCAGCCCAGTGCCAACAAAGGTTGGGAGCGGCCACAGCAGCCACAGCTCGGGCCAATCAAGTGTCTGTCGACAGACCAGCTGATCAACAAGACCAGCCCGTCCCTACACTGGAATATCATGCAGCCTTGAGGGGACGATCACCTGGACCACGCATGGTAGGGATGGACCCTCAGGACACTGTGCCCAGTGTGGAGGCCATCAGGAAGGGTAACATATTCCAGGAGTCCATTGACATGGAGGGTCCAGAATAGGCATCTCTGTAGAGACAGAAAGTGGCAGGCAGGTGTTTAGGAGCTCGTACCTCAAAGGTAGCCACAAATAGAATTTGACCTGGCCTCAGCAGTCCTGCAGCAGGGCAGGGCCCAGGCTAGGGGCCGCACAGGCCCACCCCACTTGGTGGCCCTGGTGGGCAGGTCCCTGGGGAGCCCCTGCTGGACCCCGAGACAGTGCCAGGCCTGGGGTGGACCTGGCAGTGCCCCTGCCCGAAGGCCAGCAGACCCCCCAGTACCCTCCTCTCCCCGGGGTAGAAATGGTTAGAGATATATTAATTATATTTCTCCCCCTTAATGGGCTGCTTATTTTATGATGTGGGGACACAAAAGTAAATTTTAAAATCAATTATACAATTACATATGTAGTAATAACAGAGTACACAGCTAATCTCCGCTGGGTCAGGACTGTAACCTTCCAATAATGCAGGTTTCATTAGGGGAAGGGCTGTTATTGCCAAGAATTACAGAAATAATGGGAGTGGGTGTACTCAGCGGGAGTAACAAATGAGGCTGCTCTCGAGATAAGACGCAGAGCCGGCTGCTGGCGGAGCCCGCGGAGGCCGGTACATCGGGGGTCACCCGCTGCAGCGGGAACGAGAATTAATTGTAGACACTTCCTGCCTGGCAGGCAGGGGCTTCTTCCAAAGGAATCTCCCTGGCAGATGGTGGGGTGAAGGGTGTGCCCGAGTGGGTTCCTCAGTCTTCCTTCTCCCCTGCCCCGCCTCTGGTGGTTCTGAGGCTTGGCCCCCGTGTTCCTACCCCCAGCTGCTCCCCCTAATGCTGCCAGCCTGGGCCCTGGGTGTTGAGAGATCTCACTGTGACTTCAGTGACTATTGTTGGCCACTGCCAGGCTCACGGGGACCACTACTGTCCAGTGCCTGCCCTGGTTCAGATGGACAGAGGAACAGGTGACCAGGCTGCTAGCAGCGTGTGTCAAGGAAGAACAAATGAGCTCCTCCTCGGGGTTCAGAGCTGGGGCTGGACTGCTCCCCGCACCCATAGGACACAGGGGTGGTTTCTGGGGTCTTTTCCATGGGTGGGGGTCACACCAGCACTCGAAGTTCACTGAGTCAAGGAGAGACACTTGCCAGAAAAGGGCAAAAGCCAGGACTGGGGAAGGGACAGCTGGACAGGTAGCTGGGGGGCGGCGGCAGCAGCTCCGGCTATCCCAGGTGGGCCAGGTAGACTGGGGGACAGAGCAGCATTGATGGGTCGGCCTAGGCCTGATGGCTTTTGGGGACTCTCCACCTCTGAAACTGAGCAGGGGCTTTGCAACGACATCCCCATTCCACCTGCAGCCACAGAGCTCCCTCCTCCAATTTGCACCAAGAAGAATGAAAACCTGAGGCTTAGTGCCTCTCCAAGGTCATTCCACATGGGGTCACCAAGTTGGGACCTGGAGTCAGCCAGACCAGCTTGCTCCTGTGTGTTCAGAATGGTTGGCCAGGGTCTTCCAGGAGGGACAGAGGGACAGTGGCCAGGTGAGCCCAGGCCCTGAGCCACAGGACGGGTGTGGGTCCTCCCAGGGACCAAGCTCCTGCCTCTCCTCAGATCTGCCCAGCAGTGACCCAGATCAGTGACATCTACGCCACAGCCTGTTTTCCGTGGACAAGGCTGGACTTCTGCTGAGGTGGGATCGAACTGGTCACGTGGGTGACACTTCCCTCCTCCCCTCCCAGTCCCCGGTGGCTCTGCGGTGCAGCTGACCCCAGGCGACTACCTGAGCCGCCAGGTTTCTGCATGTAAATGAAGCCCAGCCCGTCAGGACCCGCCTTTTCTCTGCAGCACCGGCAAATAGACTCTGATAAGGGGATCTTTGTAATTACACGGAGCTACACTGGTCAATTCTGACTTTTAAATACCGCAGGGCCGAGAAAGGAGAAGAAAGCGCGAACACGTGTTCTCCCAGGCACGGAGGCTCCTTCAGAGTCCCGCCAGCGCCGGCCACCTCCTTTGTGAGGCTGTCGCTCCATCGCAGCGCGAGATCATTTCCAAATTAAATTTTATGGTCCATTACTTACCGTGCCGACACTGGTCTAATGGAAACTTAAATGGAACAGACTTGATCTGCGTGGGCCGGCCTCTCAGTTAAGATGTTATTTAGTTCTAATTATCAGATAATGAACTCGGGAAATTTAATTTTTAATATTTGTATGTCAAAAGTCCATTGTGTTTTGGTTAGAGACTTTAAATTAAAAGTTAACTCGGGTCGGGCACCAGTCCCAGAACGTCCCCTCTGAGGGCTCAGCCATACTAAGCCCCGGCAATACGCGCTTGTTGGCAGGTACGGAACCAGGGGACCCCCAGGGAATGCCAGCAGGAGAGGCCCAGGTCCGGACCTCTGTGCTGCCCGCTGGAGGACTCCAGGGTGCAGGAGTGGACAGGGGATGAAACCAAGTGGGCTTGGGACTGTGGCCCCGGGTCCCGGCCCCGCTAGTACTGAGCACAAGGGCTGGCGGCAGCTCCAAGTTATTCTCACCTGGAAAGAAATTTGGGTCTAGCCTGTAGCAACAACCCTGCCTCCCACCCCAGCTGTTCCCAAGACCCCCAGGAACAGCGGAAACAGAAAATGTGAAATGGCAGCCCCATGGCCTCTTCTGGGGGTGACCTCGAGCCCCCACAAGCCCTCTCACAGACAATGTGAGCCTCCTTTGGCCCTCAGGCCAGCAGAAAGGGGCATGTTTTGTCCTAATAAGTGGCCAAGGGTGTCCTCAGCAGGATGGGGTGGAGGCAGTGTCCAGGGAGGGCTAGCCCTGCATACCATTTTCTATCTTATGCAGGCTCTAGTGAACAGCTCCTATCCCACCCCATCGCCCCTGTGAGGTCAGCATCTCCCTCACCTCTAGGTCCCTTGGGGTGGACACTTGAGGCCCTCCTGCCCCCTGCCTCAGCATGGCTGACGGCGGGGTCCAGAACAGAGCCCACTGGACCTGGGGGCATCATGCAATCTCCTTTCCCAAATTCCTTGAGCCTAGGGGTGTCTGAGGAAGGCAGGCTCTTGGTTCACCCACCCACCCACCCACCCCATCCTGTTGTAGGCCTGGACCCAAGGCTGGACTCTCCTCACACACAGCCCAAAGTCAAGGTCACTTGTGCTTCCCAGAACTTGGAATGTGAGTCCTAGAGGCTGTGAAGGGGTGAAAGAGGAAAGGGACGGCTGCAGGAGACCACTAGGAGGGCTTCCTGGAGGGGAAGTGTCTACCAGGGGCCTAGAGAGATGGGTGGAATTTGGCAACAGACTAGATCACAGACAGGGAAAGGAATGGGGTTGAGGGGATGGGTGAAGGATGAGGGTCCTCCCCCAGGGGCAGAAAGCTGGTGTGGGTGGTGTGAGAGGAGGCTGATAGGACTGGACCATGGGTCCAGAGCAGACAGCCTCTCTCCAGCCCCCAAGTGGCCACTGGCCCAGCTGGAAGTGCCTCTCCTCCAGCTACAAGGTCACCTGGAGTCCCAGGACAGGGCAGAGCTGGCAAGGCGTGGCCAGTCGCAGTGACGGATGGCCAGCCACCCTCCCGTTCGGCCTGTGCTGGTCTCCCCTGCCCTGGTCTGCAGTGAAAAATGACCACCGGGCACCCTGTTCATCACTGTAATTGCTAGTGCCCAGGAGGTGGACTGTGAGTCCTTCCATTCGAGTTTTAATTTGTTATTTTCACCACGGACTCATGGTCACCAGCACCTGTGGACTCGTCGGAGTACTACAGGAGGGTTGGCAGGCCCGGCCCCATCACACTACCTGGGAAGGTCCCTCTGCTGTAAGCAGTACCCATCCTGGGCAGGGCTGATGCCATCTGCTCTCAGTATCCAGTGCTGGGATGGGTACTTCCACAGTGGCCACCTCCACACACACAAGGCCACCCACGGGCTGGGAGGAAGGGGTAACCCTCTGCTGTGTCTTTCTCACAGTCTCCAAAGTGAAGGTAGGGGCTGCCTGTCTGTTGCTGCATAACCAACCCACCTCTCTACCTCCCAAAACCAGTGTCTTAAAACCAAGGCAGCATCTGTTTCACCCACAAACCGACACTCTTTTTTTTTGAGTTGGTGTTTCACTCCATCACCCAGACTGGAGTGAAGTGGCACGCTCCCGGCCACCGCAGCCTCGACCTGCTGGGCTCTGGCAATCCTTCTGCCTCAGCCTCCCAAGTAGCCAGAGCTACAGGCTCGCGCTACCACGCCCAGCTAGTTTTTGATTTATTGTAGAGACGAGGTCTCGCCAAGTTGCCCACATGGGTCTCGAACCCGCGGGGTCAGGCAATCCACTCGCCTCAACCTCCCAAAGCACTGGGATTACAGACTGAAATTACAGGCTGAGCCCGGCCTAAACCTGCACTCTGAATAGGGCTCCGTGGGGCTCAGCAGTCTCTACTCCCCTTGGTGTCACTGGAGTAACTCAGCAGCTGGACCGGTGGTATCAGCTGCCTGGCTGGGTCAAATGCAAACCCTCCTGTCCTGATACCTTCATCACATAGAACTGGGGTCCCACCTTTCTCCTAGTAGGACCCTCCCACCTGCCAATCTCCTCCCTCCCTGCTTCCTGCTCTCACCTGAATCCTGTGTGAGGGGCCACGTCCCCCACCAGCTCCTGGAACAGCCTTCCAGGGACAGATCTTGATTCTAAGAAGAGCTGGCAGTGCTCTGAGAGTGGGGTGGTCTGTCTCTTTCACACCTGCCCTTCCACCTGCTGTCCCCACCAGAGCTCTGCTCCCTCCATCCCCACCCCACACTGCTTGGTCCCACTTCTTGCACGGCTCCGCACCCTGCTTGTGCGCTTCTAGCGGCCTCCAGTGGGTTGGGATCTGGACACCCTCGCTTGCAATTCTCAACTTTCAGATTTCGATTCGTTTATTTTTCAGTTTATTTCAATAACTCTAGGGGGTACCAGTCATTTTTTCGTTGCATGGGTGAATTGTAGAGTGGTGAAGAAGTCTAGGCTGTGAGTGCATCCCACCCCGTGCACACTGTACGCCACGGCAATTGCTCTGACCTTCGAGGTCAAGAGCAGAGGAGCAGCCTTCTCCTCTGGGGAGAAGGAGCCTTCCCCTCTCGGGAGGAGCAGAAAGTTCTTATGAGGGCTGCTCTGGTTGGGTTTTCTCTTGCGGGATCCACGCCGAGTGTTTTGCTGGTTCCAAGGCGCTGTGGCCTCCTCGTCGTCATGCGAGGGTCAACAGTATCATTCATTCACCGTGGCTCTGCCATTTGTGACCCCGGGCAGGTCACGCACCCTTCTTCTGCCTCTGTCTTACTGGTAAATGGGAACCTCCTATGGAAAGAACCACATGAATCGAGGTGTGCAGAAGTACTTGCAGTGTATCGGAGGGCTGTGTCCTCCAGTTCCCCACAGCAGCCCCCTTTATGCAAGGGAGGAGAGTTCCGAGACCCCTAGTGGACGGGTGAAACCTCCGATAGTACCCAGCCCTGTATAAACTGTTTTTCCAATCTGGTAACCTGATGGCCTGTAAGTGTCTCTCACACAGAAGGGTAGCGTCTGCAGTGTGGGTCCACCTGACACAGGGAGGATTCACAGCCCTGATGAGGTAGCAGGATGGTGTGAGATTTCCTCATACTTCAGGACATCACGCGATTTAAAACATGGGCCAGGCTCAGTGGCTCATGCCTGTATTCCCAGCACTCTGAGAGGCTGAGGCAGAAGGCTTGAGCCTGCTCAACATAGCAAGACCCCATCTACAAAATCAAAAATTAGTCGGGCATAGTGGTGCACACCTGTAGTCCTAGCTACTCGGGAGGCTGAGGCTGGAGGATTGCTTGAGCCCAGGAGTTCAAGGCTGCAGTGAGCTATGATGGCACCACTGCACTCCAGCCTGGGTGACACAGACCCTGTTTCTACAAAATAAAATAAAATAAAACTTATAAATTGTTTATTTCTGAAATCTTCCAGTTTGGACCGTAGTTGACTCAGGGGACTGAAGCTGCAGAAAGCAAAACCATGGATAACGAGGGTGGAGGGAAGTGCATTTACAAGTGTCTTACAAGCACCTTCTCTGTGCCACAGCCTGCCTTGGGCACAAAAATTCAACACCTAGCATGGGACTGACCAGTGGAGGCATGAGGTGGCATCTGAGAATGTCTTCCTGCCGCCTGTCAATGGGAACAGTGAGTAGCATGCTCTTGTAATGTACTGTTTCCCCTCAAACACCTATGTGTGTTGCTCAGGGTCTCATGACCTCTCAGAACACAGAGAAAAATCTAAGTTCATCTGAGATCTGTAGGTGACGCACATCTTTTGTTTCCTCCTGCCTGGCAATAAGATGCCCTCTCTATGCGGGAGAAGCAATGGAGGCCTCCTGCCTGCCATGCACCAGAATCCCTGTGGCCTTGCCCTCCTTCCCCAAGGAAGTGAAGCTCTCCAATCTGTCCCTCCCAGGGACATTCCCTCACTGAAGGAGCCAGAGCCCCCTTCTCCATGTTAAATTGCTCCCATTGACCCTGTGTGGTTTCTGACTCCTGAATGGACCACTGCTTCAGGATTTTTTTGTTGTTGTTCATTTTTTTTTTTTTTGAGTTGGAGTCTCACTCTGTCGCCCAGACTGGAGTGCAGTG
>NW_007247433.1:102203-111738 GCF_000164805.1 Carlito syrichta
CTGGGATTACAGTCTGTGCCCCTGAGCCCCTGAGCACTTTGGGAGGCCGAGGTAAGTGGATTGCCTGAGCCCGTGGGTTTGAGACCAGCCCGGGGAACTTGGCAAGACATCATTTCTATAATAAATTAAAAATTAGTCGGGCATGGTAGCACACACCTGCAGTTCTGGCTACTTTGAAGGCTGAGGTGGAAGGATTGCCGGAGCCCAGCAGCTCGAGGCTGGGGTGGCAGTGAGTGTGCCACTGCACTCCAGCCTGGGCAACAGAGTGAGACTCCAACTAAAAAAAAAAAAATCCTTCTTGTTTATTTTTGTTTATGTTAAATTTGCTTTTGTGGTTTTAGCCATAAATTCTTTGCCTAGGCTAATATCCAGAAAAGTTTTTCCTAAGTTTTCTTCCAGGAATTTCATGGTTTGAGGTCTGACATTTAAGTATTTAAACCATCTTGAACTAAGTTTGGTATGTGAGGAGACATAGGGATCAAGTTTCATTTTTCTGCATGTAGCTATCCAGCTTTTCTCAGTACCATTTGTTGAATCGGGTGTCCTTTCCCCGGTGTGTGTTTTTGTCTGCTTTGTCAAAGATCAGTGGGTTGTAAGTATTTGGTTTTATTTCTGGATTCTCAATTCTGTTCCATTGTTCCATGTATCTGCTCGTGTACCAGTACCATGCTGTTTTGATTACTACAGCTTTGTAGTATAGTTTGAAGTCAGGTACTGTGATGCCTCCAGCTTTGTTCCTTTTACTTATGATTGCTTTGGCTATTCTGGCTCTTTTTTGGTTTCACATGAATTTAGGATAGTTTTCTCTAATTCTGTGAAAAATGATGTTGATAGTTTGATAGGGATTGCATTAAATCTGTAGATTACTTCAGGTAATATGGTCATTTTAACAATGTTGATTCTTCCAGTCCATGAGTATGGGATGTTTCTCTATTTGTTTATGGTCTCTACAATTTCTTTCACCAGAGTTTTGTAGTTTTCCTTGTAGAAGTGTTTCATCTCCTTAGATAAATATATTCCTAGGTATTTTACCTTTTTTGACTGCTGTTGTAAATGCAATTGAATTCTTGATTTGATTCTCAGCTTGGTCGCTATTGGTGTACAGCAGTGCTACCATACCATGTGTGTTGATTTTGTATCCCGAAACTTTGCCGAATTCATTTATCTAGTCCAGGAGTTTTTTGAAGGAGTCTTTAGGATTCTCTAGGTAAAGGATCATATTGTCGGCATACAGAGATAGTTTGATTCTTCTTTTTCAGTTTGGATACCCTTTATTTCTTTTTCTTACCTGATTGTTCTAGCTAAGACTTCCAGTACTATGCTGAATTAAAATGGTGAGAGTGGGTATCTTTGCCTTGATACAGTTCTGAGAGGGAATGCATTCAACTTTTCTCCATTCAGGATGACACTGACTGTTGATTTGCCATATATGGCTTTTATTATTTTGAGGAATGTTCCTTCTATGCCTATTTTGCTGAGGATTCGTATCATGAAGGGATACTGCATTTTATCAGATGTTTTTTCTGCATCTCTTGAAATGATCATCCATTTTTATTTTTAACTCTGTTTATGTAGTGGATCATGTTCATTGACTTGTGAATGTTGAACCACCCTTGCATCCCTAGGATAAAAGTCACTTGGTCACGGTGTATTTTTTTTTTTTTTTTTACTTGCTGTTGAATTTGGCTTGCTAATATTTTGTTTAGAATTTTCACATCTATGTTCATAACAGATCTTGGTCTGTAGTTTTCTTTTTTGTTGTGCCTTTTCCCAGCTTTGGTATCAGAGTGATACTGGCTTCATAGAATGAATTAGGGAGAATTCTCTCCTCTTCATTCCTGTGGAATAGCTTCAGTGAAATTGATACCAGTTATTGGAAGGTATGGTAGAATTCAGTTGTGAGTCCATCAGGTCCTGGACTTTTTTGATGGACAACTTCTAATTACTGTTTCAATCTCACAACTCATTATTGGCCTGTTCAGCATTTCTATTTCTTCCTGATTCAGGGTTGAGGGATTGTACATGTCCAGGAATTTATCCATTTACTCTAGATTGTCTAGTTTGTTTGCATAGAATTTTTCATAATGGTCTTGGATGACCTTCCGTTGTATCAGTTGTAATGTCTTCATCTTCATTTCTGATTGAGCCCATTTGAATCTTCTCTTTTTGTTTTTTTTTTTTAAGTTGGAGTCTCTGGTGATCCTTCCACCTCAGCCTTCCGAGTAGCCAGAATTACAGGCATGCACTACCATGCCCAGTTGATTTTTGTATTTATTGTAGAGATGAGGTCTCACCAAGTTGCCCAGGCAGGTCTTGAACCTGCGGGCTCAGGTAATCCACTCACCTCTTGTTTCTTAATTAATCTAGCTAGCAGTCTATCAATTCTTTTTATGTTTTCAAGTAACCAACTTTTTGTTTCATTGATTCTTTGGACTGTTTTAAAATTTCAATTTCATTTAGTTCTGCTCTGATTTTCATTATTTTTTTTTCTTCTACTAACTTTGGGTTTGGTTTGTTCATGTTTTTCTTGTTTCTTGAGATGTAATGCTAGGTTGTCAATATGCAGTCTTTCAGTCTTATTAATGTAGGCCTTGAGCACTCTACATTTCCCTCTGAACACAGTTTTGGCTGTGTCCCAAAGGTGTTGATAACTTGTTCATTGCTGTCATTCATTTTAAGGAATTTTTAAATTTCCATCTTGATTTCATTTTTGACTCAAAGGTCATTCAGGAGCAGATTGTTTAATTTCCATGTTTTTGTTTGGTTTCATGAGTTCTTCTTGGAGTTAATTTTTAGTTTTATTCTGCTGTGGTCTGAGAAGGAACTTGATATGATTTTGATTTTTTTTTTAATTTGTTGAGACTTGATTTGTGACCTAGCATATGGTCTATCTTGGAGAATGTTCCATGATGAGAAATATATATATCCTGTAGTTTGGGGGTGGAATGTTCTGTATATATCTGTTCCATTTGCTCTAGGGTACAGTTTAACTCCAGTGTTTCTTTGTTGACTTTCTGCTTTGATGATCTGTCTATTGCTGTGATGTGTTGAAGTCGTCCACTATTATTGTATTGCTATCTCTTTTTTTAGGACTAGAATTCATTTTATAAAGCTGGGGGCTCTAGTATTAGGCATATATATATTTAAAATTGTTACATCCTCTCATTGGGTTGATTCCTTTATTATTATAAAATAACCATCTTTGTTTTTTTTAAACTATTGTTAATTTAAAGTCAATTTTATCTGATATGAGAATGGCTACTCCTGCTTGGTTTTGGTTTCCAACTGTGTGGAATATTTTCCCCCTCTTCTTTACCTTGAGTCTACAGGAGTCTTTGTGAGTTAAGTGGGTCTCTTGAAGGCAGCAGAAATTTGGGTTGTGTATCTTTTATCCATCCTGCCAATCTTTATCTTTTTAGTGGGGGCATTGAGACCACTTATGTTCAGAGTTAATAATGATATGTAAGGTACTATTCCATTCATTGTATTGGTTGTTATCAGATTGCTTTATTTATTTGTTTGTTTGTTTTATTGTGTTGGTGTTTCATAAAGCCTGTGAGGTTTATGGTTTCCAGCATTTTTCTACTGGTGTATTTCGACCTTTTGTTTCAGTATTTAGAACTCCTTTGAGTATTTCTTATAGAGCTGGTCTAGTGGTGGCAAGTTCCCTTAGTGTTTGCTTGTCTGGGAAAGACTTCATCTCTCCTTCATTTATGAAACTTAGTTTTGTAGGATATAAAATCCCTGGCTGACTGTTATTCTGTTTGAGGAGATTGAAATGGAGTCTCAGTCCCTTCTGACTTATAGAGTTTCTTCTGAGAAGTCTGCTGTTGGTCTGATAGGTTTACTTTTGTAAGTTATCTGATGTTTTTGTCTCACAGCCATTAAAGTTATTTCCTTCACATTAACTTTGCATAACCAGATGATTATATGCCTTGGGGATGGATCTTCTGGGGTTTCTTTGGGCTTGTTTTTGAGTCGGAGTCTCACTCTGTCACGCAAGCTAAAGCGCAGAGGCACTCTCATGGCCACTGCAGCCTCGACCTGCTGGGCTCAGGTGATCCTCCCGCCTCAGCCTTCCAAGTAGCTGGAACTACAGGCATGTGCCATCATGCCTGACTAATTTTTTGATTTATTGTAGAGATGAGGTCTCTCTAAGCTACCCAGGCTGGTCTTGAACCCATGGACTCAAACAATCCCCTCACCCCAGTCTCCCAAAGTGCTGGGATTATAGGCATGAGTCACCACACCTGGCCTTCTATGGGCTTCTTGTATCTGGATGTTTAAATCTCTGATAAAGCCAGGAAAATTTCCCTCCATTATTCTCTGAAATAGGTTTCCAAACCTGTTGCTTTCTCTTTGTTCTCAGGAATACCTATGATTCTTAGGTTTGAACATTTTACATAATCCTACATTTCTTAAAGACCTTGTTCCATTCTCTTTATTCTGTTTTTTTTATTGTTGTTTGATTGGGTTAATTCAAAAGCCTTGTCTCCAAGTTCTGAGATTCTTTCTTCTACTTGTTTAGTCTACTACTAAAACTTTTTTATTTCCTTTCTTTTTTGTTTTTTTTAGAGTCAAAGTCTCACTCTGTCACCCAGGGTGGAGTGCAGTGGCACACTTATGGCTGCCAACCTTGACCTGCTGGACTCAGGCCAGTCTTCCATCTCAGCTTTCCAAATAGCTGAAACTATAGGTGTGCACTACTGTGCCTGAGTAATTTTTAATTTTTTATTGTAGAGATGAGGTCTCACCAAGTTACCCAGGCTGGTTTTGAACCTCTGAGCTCAGGCAGTTCTCTTATCTCTGTTTGAATTACAGGTGTGACCCACTGAGTCCAGCTACTGTTAAAACTTTCCACTGCATTTTGTACTTCCTTTAATGCTTCTTTCATTTCCAGAATTTCCGTTTCTTTTTGTTTATTTTTCTAGGGTGTTTATCTCTTTGGAGAATTTTTCATTCATGTCCTGAATAGTTTAAATTTCTTTATGTTGGTTGTCAATTTTCTCCTGAAGATCATTGATCAACTTTCTAATCCCTTAGTGTTTGCTTGTCTGGGAAAGACTTCATCTCTCCTTCATTTATGAAACTTAGTTTTGTAGGATATAAAATCCCTGGCTGACTGTTATTCTGTTTGAGGAGATTGAAATGGAGTCTCAATCCCTTCTGACTTATAGAGTTTCTTCTGAGAAGTCTGCTGTTGGTCTGATAGGTTTACTTTTCTTTGTCTGGAATTTAAAATTTTTCATTTGGTTAGAGATTGTTGCTGAAGAGTTGGTGTGGTCCTTTGAGGGTGTTGGAAACTGTTTTTTCGTATTGTCAGAATTATTTTTCTTGTTCTTTCTCATTTGAGTAAACTACTTCTTCTTATTTGAGGTTGGCAGGGGGCAGATGTAGGCACTGTAGGGTTCTCTTGATGACATCTAACCTTGGGGTGGTAAGTTTCTCAATTGCCAGCTGTGGCAACCCTGTGTTGGGGACCTGCACTGGCTCATGGCATCCTGAGTGGCTGGAGTGGTTTGGAAAGAGGTGTTAACTGGGGTTTGGGATAAAGCCTTCCCCAAAGCTGAGATATTATATACCATGTGGTGGGTTGTGCTGTTGACCTCTGGCCAGGAGGTGACACTTGTGGGAGAAAGCCAGTTGTGATGGTGCCTGTAGGCTTCCTCCTTGGCATGTGTTGGTCCAAGGAAGTGCCCAGGCAACCTTGGTAGAGGGTAGGGCTCTAGGGATTACCCAAGTTCTCTATTTTGAGTTTTTGAGGGGAGTGCAGAGAGGGGGGAATTAGGGGAAGGAGCTTGAGCATCCCCCAATAGTGTACTCTTGGCTACCCTAGTGGGGATTTGGAGGGAGTCCCAGGCCACTGGATTAACATTGTTGTGCAGGGTGGGCACATAAGAGTTTACACAGGTAGTGAAAGGTTACTATGGCAGCATGTCCCACCTGGCTCCTGCCTTGGCCTCAGACCATTTGCAATCTGAATGTCAAGGCACAGCCAGCCTCAGGACTTCAGGTGTTCGCAGGCAACCTGCCTGAGTCAGGAACGTCTGCCGCTGTGAAGTTTGCCCTTGGGACCTGTTCAGGCTGGCTAGAAAGCAGCTGCCCCACAGACAAGCTAGCTGGAAAGCAGCTGCTCCACCTGCAAGGGTTGAGTTCCTGGGAAATGGTGGCTGACCCTGTGCAAGGCTTTCTTTTTTCCTGCACCAACCCACATGGGCTGTGGTAGGCCATGACTGTGGGTAAGGCAATTTCTGGTGAGGGACTGGAATTCTGCAAGAATTCCTCAAGAAGGATCCCTCAAGTCCGTGGCAGGAGTATAGAACTCCTGAATTCTCCTCACTTACCTTCCCCACTGCATCCGAAGTCTGCTGGTGGACTGTCACCATCTCTGTTCTTTTTTTTTCCTTCAAGATTGATTCGACCATTTGAGGTTCCTTGAGATTCCATATGAATTTTAGGAGGAATTTTTCTATTTCGACAAAAAATGTTGAGATTTTGATAGGAATTGCATTGACTCTGCAGATTGCTTTGGTTAATATCTTAATGACATTAAGTTTTCCAATCCCTGAACACGGGATGTCTTTAAATTTGCTTATGTCCACTTTCATTTCTTTCGGCAATGTTTTGTTGTTTTCAATGTACAAGGGTCTCTCTCTTCCTGGATTAAGTTTATTCCTAAGTATTTTATTCTTTCTTATACTATCGTAAATGGAATTGTTTTCTTAATTTCATTTTTTGATTCTTCACTGATGGTTTATAGAAATAGTCATGATTTTTTAAACCTCCCAAAATTTAATCATAAGAAGCATTCAGAAAGTGCAGAAGATAAGAATGTCCCACTCAATTAACTATCACAAAATGAAATCCCTGTAACCACCTCCAGCTCAAGAAATAGAAAATTACCATCTAATGCTACCTCCCAGACTCCTCTTTCCTCCTCCAAAAGAACCATTTTCAGCTTTTCTAACTCCAAAAATGTTGCTTAGCCTGTTGCATACTTAATGTAGAGGAATCACACAGTGAGTAACTTTTGCTCAATCAATGCTGTTGTCTAAGAAACATATCCATTTTGTCATGTATAACAGTAACTTATTTATTCTCATTTGTAGAATATTTTATTGTGTGGATACAACACAAATAATTTATCCCTTGTGCTGTTGGGCATTTGGGCATCTTCTCATTTGGCGTTATTCCAAATAGCACAGCTGGGAACATTCTTGCACATGTCTTTCTCTGAACAAATGCATATATTTCTGCTTAGGGGTGCAGCTGAGGGTGGAGTTGCTGGGTCAGAGAGATTGCTTGTGTTTGGCTTTTGTAGAGGCTGCCAGTTTACCAGCATGCTTGTACCAATGTACACGTCCACCAGCTGGGAAGGGAGCTCTGGTTTCTCCTCAGTGGTGGCTGAAGCCGACTCACCGTGGCCTGCAAGAGCCAGCTGTGCACATCTCTTCTAACTTCACATTTAGCAATAGCAGATTGGAAACCTGGAGTCAACTATCAAGGGAGCGTCTACTCCAAGGAAATCAGCCAACACCACCAAGCAGGAGAGCAGATTGTTATATATTTCCAGCACATTTCTGCTCCACGTCTTGCCAAACCTTGATAGTTTCAGTCTTTTTCATTTCACCTTGGTGGGTGTGTCTAATTTTGGTTTTATTTTGTTACTTTTGCTTAATCGTGAGACAGAGCTCCTTTTTGGATGTTTATTGGCCATCAAGTGTCCTCTTTGTTTTGTTTTTGTTTTTGTTTTCCTTTCAGGTGTCTTTTATTTTATTTTATTTTTTATGAAGCACCCATTCAAGTCTCTTGCAACTTTTTACACTGTATTGCCTTTTCTGATAAGTCTGTAGCAGATCTTTACAAGCTGTGATAAATGAGCCCTAGATGATGACACATGGTGATTTTGAATTCAAACTCTCAATTTCTAAATTTGTAATAGTACTTTCTTTGCACTACTTAATATTTTTCCCTCATGAGGCCATGAAGATGTTTTCTCTGCTGGGTCAAATTTTGCTGTATTCCATATGGATGCCAGTTGACCCAGCACACCTATTGAAAATATTACCCCCGCAAAATGACAGTTTTGAGTATTTCATTTCTAATTTCACACAGATAGCCCTCTCAACCTCAGCATTTTCCCCCTTTTCCTAGGGGTAAGAGTATGGTATTTATCTTTTAACACTGTTAACACATTATTTCAGACTAACAGGTAAATTGCAAAAATAGTACAAAGATTTCCCAAGTGTTAGCAGTTCCTGTGTCTGCTTTCTTCTTCCCCTTTCTTCTTCTCCCTATCTATCTACATTATTTTGGGGGGCTCCTTTAAGTGTAGGTTGCAGACATGATGTCACTTTAAATACAGTGTGCACCTCCTAAAAGCAAGGATATTCTTTTACATAACTTAACATAAACATCGAAATAACATTAATAACATTAATACAATATCATTACTTAATCTATAAACATTCAAAGTTTGTCACATGTTCAACTATGTTCTTCATATGTATGTGAGTTTACACACACACACACACACACACACACACACACACACATCCTAGCTTTGTCCACTGAGGGCCTGAAGCAATGACACCCTAGTGACCACGGGCACATCTGCCACCTGGATCCTGGTCCCTAAATTCCCTGAGAAGTTGGAGAAATGGCTGCACCCAGGGCGAGGTAGAAGTCCTGGAGAGAGAAATGGGCCCAGTGAGAATCCCACAACCCCTCCCTGGGGAACGGCCCAACTCACAGTGTCTTCCATAGCCCAAATCTTAGCTTTTTTTTTTTTTAACTAAAATTTAACATTCTAATTTTGAAGAAGTTGATGTTTAGAAAAGACTGTGAATGGTAATAAAAATCAGAAAGCCCCTGCTGGGGATGGGTCCCGGGTCCTGCAGGCACCACTGCCCACCTCCAACCCTCACACCACAGTGCTCAGGTGGTGGGTCGGGTTCATCCCTGGAAGCACAGGAGCCCTAGCCACCGCAGTCAAGGTCCCCGATGCTGCCTGGTGGGTGAGTGGTTCCACCACTAGTCAGGACTGCCTCTTCCCTCGCACCACTGATGTTCGCGTTCACATCCTCTCCCTTGGGGAGCACTCTTCGTGCCTTTGCTGGTTTCATACTGAGTTCTCTGTCTTGACCTGAGTGACGCTAAGAATCCCTCATATGTTCTGGATCCGAGTCCTTTACTCATGATATGCACCAAAAAAGTCCTCTCAGGCATGTAGTGTGTCTCAATTTCTCTTGTGTCCTTTGACAAGGACAAGTTCTGGGATTGAGCAGCCAGTAAAGAAGGGGCTGGGAGCAAGTGGCTGAAAACCCAAACTAACAGAGGCTCAGGTCAGGTTTTATATAAGAAACAAGTAACCTTATTTCTCCCTGGTGTTAAAACCAACAGACAAGCCGGGCTCGGTGACTCAGCTTGTAATCCCATGCTTAGGAGGCCGAGGTGAGTGGATTGCCTGAGCCCACGGGTTCGAGACCCGTCTGGGCAACTTGGCGAGACCTCATCTCTACAATAAATTTTTTTA
>NW_007247433.1:111758-127394 GCF_000164805.1 Carlito syrichta
CGCGCCTGTGGTTCCAGCCACTTGGAAGGCTGAGGCGGAAGGATCGCCGGAGCCCAGCAGGTTGAGGCTGCGGTGGCCGGGAGCAGCCACTGCACTCCAGTCTGGGCGATAGAGTGAGACTCCAACTCAAAAAAAAAAAAGCCAACAGACAAGCATCTGTCTGTCAGGGACACCTCACTGCCCGCAAGCAGGATGTTGGCTTCCATAGGGGAGACCAGAGATGAGACCTCATGGCAAACCTGGCTGAGGTAAGAGTCCATCTTTCCTAAAGAAGTGGGAAATGGCTACTGGAGCTTCTGTCCTTGTGGGGACACCCTGCTCCTAGCAGGAGGGGGACAGTCTGTCCTTCCCTACCGGAGACACTAGAAGGAGGCTGCACCTTCCAGAGCCTTGGCAAGAGACACCCCACAGTAGCCAAGCCCCTTCCAGCATCCTGTTCTCAGGGAATGTCTGTGTCCAGGCCAGCCCGTCCCCCCCCCATGCCATGTTTAGTGCCATCGCCCTCCTCAGGGAGCTTGAGACCTGGGGGGTTGAACCATGACGAAGGAATTAGAGGAGGTCTTGGGACCTGGTTGGACACCAAGGCTTCCCACAGGGAGGAGGGAGGGGAGGTGAATAGAAGGTGGCAGTTGCTGTGTGTTCCCACCTAGAAGGGCCTGGCTGCCTCACCCTTCCCCCTGAAGGGGAGGAGAGAACCCCTTCTTGGACACAGAAGCACCAGAGCTCCCTCCTGGGGCTTCAGGGCCTACAGCAGCTGAGAGAGAGAGGTTGGGGCCGGAGCCACAGGCTGGAGGGACAGGGCCCAAGGGCTGTGTGACTGGTGGGTGGTGGTTTCCCATAAGCAGACAGGCACAGGCTGCACTATCCAATCTGACCTTTTCCTGGGCTTAGCGAGAGGGGTCCTGGCACCTAGGCAGCTACCTGGGCATAGCAGGGAGGCCTCTGGCTGAAAAAGCCTCTTGCTCTTGTCATCCCAGGGCTCAGGCCTGCCTCCATGTCCACCAGGGCCTCTAGGTAGAGGCACCCAGCCCATCCTTTAGCCCTGACCAGTTCCTGTATTGGGCCCTTAGCTGAATGCCAGGACAGCTTTGCGCCACACGCCTCGACCCCATCTGCAAGGACCCCAGACCCCCACCTACCCAGGTCAGCCTGCCAGGAAACCCGGGCAGAATTGCCATGTTGGAGCTGCTCCCCGGGGCACTGGCTGTAGTCCCCATCTCAGGCGGGCTGGAGCCTCCTGCCTGTTCCCACGGTGTCCCCAGCAGCCACCACGGACACTGTTAGCCTTTCAGTTGCTTTGAAACACCAACCCCAGGAGTGACTAGATCAGGCTACGGCAAGTGAGAGAGGGCACCCCCCAAAGGGTGACAGGGAAAGTCAAAGGGGCGCAGGACCAGCTGAAATGGCTCCATGGTGACCCGGCCACCACACAGGCACCGAAGGAGCCCAAGGAGAGGTACAGGGGTCCATGTGCCCGCACAGACATGTGTGATAAACCACTCCCCTGCTACAACTCTCTTGTCCCCAAGTGGACCTGGCCCAAGAGGACCTCACCGAGCTTCGGATCCTGGTTCATCCACACAGATGCGGCTTTGTTGCCGTGCAGGGACTGGCCTCTGTGTCACCAGCATCTGGGGCTGCCCAGCACAGCATGGCAGGATGCCCGGCCTCCAGGTGGGGTCGCACCAGGTGCCACATTGGCCCTAATGACTGTGCTGGACATCAAGGGTCTGACTGCCCTAGGAGGAAGAGGAGGGACGGCCTGTTCCCTGGTCCCATGGCCATGCCATGGGGCAGAGAACACTGCCTGGTTCTTGGGAAACACTGCAGAGGGGGAGAGCGTGAGGGGCATCGTGGCAACTCACCAGGCCCTCCTTATGCCGCTGACCCAGCTCCAGGGACCCACCAGGTGCCCCGTGGAGCTCATCTGTGCCTTGTCTGCTCTGATCAAGCCACAGTTCCCTCGCTGGCCCTGGCCCTGGGGCTAGGGCTCTGTTCTGTTCTCTCGATGCGCCACGCATTCCCCTCCTGTGCACGTCACTCTGGCTCCTGAGACCCGGGTTCTGTCCCACCTGGTCATGCAATGTTAGGGGACAACAGGACGAGGCTGGGGTATCCCCAGCGGAAGGACATGGTTCCATCAAGAGGTTCTCTCAGGAGGGCCCATCCTGCATCAGCAGATAAGGGACGTGGAGTGGAGCTAGCGGGAGGGTGAAGGCGGGTCCTGCCCTCACTCCATGAGCTCTGGGTGACTCCACCCTGAGGCCACCGGCCTGTACTGAAGCAGAGTGGGCAAGTGCCAGGGGTCTGCAAGGCCAGCAGGGGGCCTATCAGGAACATTTGTTCATGGTGTCTCTTTTAAGTGCACGTGGCTCTGGGTCACTGAGTTTAACTAAATTCACTGAGATATAGACATCCGGTGGCCCTGCTTGTCCCAGGAGTTCTCTGGTGCCCGGATGGAGTGGATGAGGAGGAGCCAGGCTCATCTCCTGTCCAGGGGTCTCGGTGCTGGGCTCTCCCTTGGGGGCTCAGTCACAAGGAAGAGGCCCTGTGCCCGGCTGCTCTGCCTGGGGCCCCGCACTGCTCAGAGACCAGTCAGCCCCTGCCTGGACAAAGTCACATTCCCCCAAAGTCCCTCATCTCCCAGCTCATATCCATGCCCTTAATTACAATCAATACCCAGAAAAACAATTTGCCTTCACTGGCTATATCACCACAACGGGGCGAGGATAACTGCAGAGAGGATTATGCAGATGTAGGGACGAACCAGCCGGGGCAACCCCAAATGATCCATCAGCCACTCTCCAATTAATGGCCGCCGGCACTGCCCACGCCTCCCTAACCCCCGCCCAGGCGTGTAAATCATGTCTTACTGCCCCACGTCCAGACAGCGGCTCTTCCGCTAGCGCAGGGCCACTGTCTCCTAAATTCAGAAGCCAGTGATGGATGGCATCTGCGTCCCCTGCTGAAGCCACCGCCTGCTTACAGGAAACATAAACTTTGAATAAACGCGTCCTGCTGATTTTAACTGGGCTAATTTATGGCTCACGGGCAAAGGAGCCAGGTCCGCAGCAAATTTCTGCAGCCACCCGGGAGCCTGCGGCCGGCCCTCGTGTCTGCGATGGAAGTGTGATAAGGTCACTGCTAGCAGCCACCACCACGCACCACGCCAGCCCCCCAAAAGCACCAGGGAAAAGAAGTGCCTCCCATGGGGGGATTTATTTCTGAATTAAACACTCCCAGCCCCGACAGAAGCCTATTCATTTTCACAATCAGCTTTCTTCTCAGTTGTAAACACTCCTTCTAAAACTTGTGCATGATTTTAATTACAGATAAGTTTCTCTTTAAAGGCCAGCATTCATGCCTGGGCTGCTAAGCTGAATCCGATACATCCCTGGGTGATGGTGTCCGGCAGACACAGCTGGGCTTGGCCATACACCTAGTTGGCGCCCAGGCTTCTTTTCAGCCCAAGACACTGGTGGCCCCACCTGCTGCCATCGCCATGCTGCCCTTGGATGCTAGGGTCCAGGGAAGGTCTCTGTCCAGCCCTGTGTCCCCGAGGTCAGAGACCAGGAAGGGAACAGAGCGACATGCTGACCCAAATCTCCTAGAACACGCCCTGCACGTGAGATGGACAGGCCAGGGAGGGTCTGCGCTTCTGTAGAGGAGGAGATCACTCGACAAGTGTCCTAGAATCACTTCCTCCAGGAAGACCCCCTGACCTGCCCTTCCTCATCCCCTCCTGGGTGTCACCACTGCCTGTGGCTGTTGGGCCCGTGCCCTCCTCACATCGAGAGGTCTGGAAGCCGAGAGTGCCTCTCGCATGTCATGCTCTCAGGCCCAGCACAGAACTCTGCATAGTTGTCCACCATCACCCCCCGCACGCCCCCCAACAACAACTGGGCAAAGGCCCAGAAAGCCACACCTGCTTCTCAGATTGCTGGGTGAGGGTCTTGGCATCACAGTCAGAGAGGAGTGTTCTCCATGTGTTTGTTGAGTGCCCATGTGATGTTATTGAGGCAGGGACCTCCAGGGTACCGGAAGGCCTGCTGAAACCTCCTCCAGGGAGCATCAGAGTCTCCCTCACTGAACAGAGAGGAGGAGGAGACCTAGGTACCACCCACTTTGCTGCATTAGAGCACACTTGAGGTTCCTGGAAATGTAAGAGACCCACCCAGCTTTGATGCACTGGTGTGAGCTGGAGGGCACACTGGATGGGCGTGGCTCTGGCAGTGCATGTGTGTGCACACATGTGCAAGTGTGCACATATGAGCAAGCAGCTGGGTCATGTGCATATTTGTGAATGTATGCACAAATGCACAAGGGTGTGCCATGTGCACATATGTGCATGCACATGGTCGGGTGCACACACGTGTGTGTACGTGTCAGTCAGCATGCAAGTGGGTCAGGTGCACAGGAGTGTGTTGTGTGCATGTATGTGTGAACACATGGTCAGGTTCACGTATGTGTGTGTGTGTGTGCATGTACACATGTGTGTACGTGTATGTGTGTATGCACGTGTGTGTGTGGAGTGGCCTACCCAGGGCTGCCCCACGGGCATGGCTGGCTTTGCCTGGGTTTGAGCTCCTCTGGGTTTAAGAACTGTCCTTCTATTCATGGGAAAAGAATGACAACAAAAGTTGAGCCACAAATAATTTCCGTTCCTCTCTCAGACAACCGAAGCGCCAGGCTTGGCCAGCAGGCGGGGATGGGGGGTGGGGTTCTGCAGCATCCACCATCCGTGCGATTTTTCAGCAGTAAATGAAGCTGCCAAGCCCGTGCTCTGTGCGATGCAGCTTCACCATCATAACTGTAAATCCCATCATGATGGTCTCGTTTTACAGCAGCCTTGGCCCTGGGGTCAATATATCTAGAGCCCAGCACCTGTTACAGTCCAGCCCAGACACCAAAGCAGGGCCTGCCTAGGCCTCTCCTGCCCCACAGGGTGCCACAAACCCCGTGGCCTCCACCATCCTCATGATGGGCTGGAAGCATTTTACAGATGAGCGGGCACCCCAGAGCCCAGTTCTGCTCCAGGTTGTTCCAGTGGAGATCAACACAGACCATGGTTCCAGCGCAGCATGGCCCCAGCACCCACCCTCCTGCGTGCTACCACCTATGGGCCACTGGGCTTCTGCACATGCCCAGGTGAAGCACCTTGCATCTGCAGGCTGCAGGTCCCAGCGTATGTGTCTGTGGGCAAGAGACATAGCCAGTGCCCAGGTCAGGAGCTGCCTGGCCTCAGGGGCTACAGAGGCGAGACCCCTTCCATAGGTTCAGATCCCAGACCCTCCTGGTGGCCGACTGTGTGTTGGGGCCAAGGAGGTGACACAGAGGCAGTTTGACGCTGGCTGGAAATGTTCTGAAGTGGCGATTTTCTCCCGTGTCTGAGGCAGCCTCATCAGCAGACAGACATGGGCAATCATGGCCTCTGGTGCAGACCCTCTTGCCCCGACCCCCACTCCACAGGTGGCTGCCACAGCCAGGCAGTGCATCCACCCCAGCCTGAGGAGTCCTGGGCTTCTAGGGGCCAGACTGAAAAACCAATCAGTGTGTGGACCCTGACAATTTCCAGGAGCATGAAGCCATTGCTTGCCCCAGCAGGAGGCTAATGTCAAATTCAGCTAAGAGCAGAAAGAGGAGACACAAGCCCCCAGGGGTCCTTGTGTCCAAACAGGATGGGGACCCAGTCTCATCGCTATAGCCACTCTGTTTATACCCTGCTTGGGAAGCCAGCTACCAAAGATGCACAAGGGCATGCCCACACACGTGCACACACACAGGGGCAGGGCTACCTCTCGCACCTACACACATGTGCACATGCAGGGGCATGGCTATGCCTCACATCCACATGTGTGTACACACAGGGATATGGCTACATGCAGTTGCAGGGCTACCCCACACCCACTCATGTGTGTACATGCATGAGCATAGCTCCTTCAGTCCCACACATGTGTGCATACCTCCAAGGGGATAAGTCTGGTATATACACCACTTTCTTTCTGCTGTGCAGGACACTAGTCTGGGGGCCTGGGCTCTGCAGCCTTAGGGCTGCCCCAGCCACATCTGTTCCCTGAGGCTCTTCCTAGGTCCCCAGAGATGCTGCTGCAGAAAGCGGGAGGGGAAGGGGTCCAGGTTTATCTGTACCACCCACTTCGCTACCTGTCTTAAGGTTTGGGTCCTCTAACCTGCCAAGTCTCTGGTGTCTGTCTGGCTGCCCCACCACCTCCTGGGCTCATTTGGAGTCCACGGTCTTTTGTGAGGCCCACACCACCCAAAGTCAGCACAGGAAGGGGTCGTGCCTTCCATTTACAGATGGGGGAAACTGAGGCCCAGAAATTTGCGGTGAGCAGCCAGGTGGGGGCTGTCTCCTGGCCACACTCACCAGACAACCAAAGTGTAGCCCCTGGGTTGGGGATGGCAGTCTCTGACCTGACAGTGGGGCCCTGTGAGCCAAGGCCAGCCGGACCAGAGCCTGACCACCACCTTTCGCCCAAGAGAGCAGCATCGGGTCCTTTTGGGGCTGTGGGTGGTGTCAGATCCCTGTGTGCTCATGACTGGTGCAGGGAGTGCCTGTCCTCAGAGACAGTGAAGGGGTAGGAAGTTGGAACATGCAAGTCCTGAGTAGAAGAAGCCTGGAGCAGAGTAGAGGGGCCTGGACAGAGCAGGGGCTGCACGCGTTGGGCAGAGGTTGTCGGGGCAAGGCCATACTAGGGGAGGAAAGACCAGGGGACTTTGGGCTTGGCCTCAGAGAGACCCATTGGTGAGGCTATGCCCTGCCCAGCCCATCCTGGGAGTCCACCCCTCAGCCACACCCTGGCTCCATCTATTTTCCAAGGTCCTGGGAGGTGTCCCCAGTTTCCCTCTCTAGACACCACTGCCAGGCCTTTGACCTGCGACTGCCTGGAGGCCCAGGTCCTGCTCTGACCAGAGCCGCCAAACATCCACCCCCTGCCTCCGCCTTCCCACCTGGGTTGGGAAAGGTGGGGCACCAAAGGGGACCAGAAGAAGTGATGACAGGTGCCTGGGTGGAGAGGGGGCACCAGTGTGCCTGGGGGTGGGGCAGGAGGTGCAGGAAGAGCATACTCCTAGAAGTCATCCCTTAAGTCAGGGCGGGGGCAGGACCCACAACCATGTGGGGGCAGGGAGGGGCTGGGGCTGGGGCCGGTGAGAGACTGCCCAGGGTCCTCGGGGTGGCAGGAATTGTCAGCAGGAACCCTGCAGAGACTCAGGGCCCGCACCCATCACTCTCCAGCCGGAAGTGCTGCCCACCTCGGCCCCCAGGGGGAGGCTGGATGTGCTGCCAGGCTGGGGGCTGAGACGCCCCCCCACCGCCATCTCCAGTGATTTGGAAGTGTAGAAAATGGGATTATCCAGGAACAGATGTGCACACAGGGGGTGAAATGGAAAGTGTTACGCGGAGCCGGCCTGTGATTACCTCTGACGGCCATGCTGTCCACGCCCCCCCACAGCAGGACGGACGCCCCCCCCCAGCAGGCGGCTAAATCCAGCCCGGCCCTGCGAGTGGCGCCTCATTGAAATTGAATTGATACTTTGTGAACTTCATTTGCGAATAATGCGATCTGACAGGGACAAATGTGACGGGGAATTGTTTTCAAACCTCCTCCAAATGGAACTTATTATTGGGTAAATACAGATTCCTTTGTCTCGGGGCCTCTCCCTTCCCGCTCACCCGTCGGGGGAGGCAGCGGCCCTCGTGTAATTGAATTGGTGATGGGAGGCGGGGCGGCGGCACCCTCCCCAGGCTGCAGGGCATGGGCGGCTGTGGCCCTGGCGGCCCTGGGCGGCCCTGCCCAAGCGCCCACGGGGGCCCTGAGCCCCTCCAGCCTCAGATGTCTTACATATTAATTTCCTTTTGCAGAACATTCGTGAGCGCAGCTCAAACCCAGTTAGCTGGATTGATGAAGGTGGCAAGAGGATCCGACGCGCGCTGATTCCACCTTTTCAGCTTCGATTAGCTCAGCCGAGTTCCTCCCGTCAGGGCTCCATTACCGCGCCGCGTGGACCCTGGGGAGGGTCGGGGAAGGCTTCTGTGCGGGGCCATTATCCTAACAGGCGGGTCTCCAGAGGCAGGTGGTGCCCTTGGGTACTGCACACACCTCTGCCAGCCTCCACCCTGGGTGCCACCCTGCTGCTGCCATAGGGGCTGGCTTGAACCTGCTGTCTGTACCTTCATTTCTTCTCGGCCACGGGTCTGAGGAGCATCCTCAGTTCTGTTCATTCATTCTTTCATCCCTTCCCGGCCATGGGCCTGGAGAGTAGCCTTGGCTTTGCTTCTTTACGCATGCCTTTCCATCTACAGGCCTGGAGTCCCCAGCCTCTCCCTCCTCACCAGCTTCTCCTGTGGATGACAGAGAAAGACCCTGAAACACCTTTCTTTGGCCATGTCCTGGGTTGAAGGAACCAACACTGTCTCTGGGACAACAGGGATGAGGAGGAAGCAGATGCGGGTGCAGGACAGATCCAGTCAGAACCCTGGGGCTCGCCAAGATGCCAAAAGCCCCATCTGCTCCTACAGCCCTGAAAATGTCACTGATCTTAGGCCCTTCCTGGGGATTTCCTGTGAAGACTGTCTCATCATGTCGTCCTCTGTTCTCTGAAATGCCACAGGCCCAGTCCCTGAGAACTTGGGGGTCTCTGGGCTTACCCCTCAGGAGCTAAGGCCTCTGAACTCCAAGCAGTCACTCTGGGACAGGCTTAGCACACAGGGACACTCAGGTTTGATGGTGCTGGGGATATTCATGTCCTATAGACCTCCCTTGACAGCAGGAGTGCTACCTGGAAGTGGTGGCCAGGGTGGGGCCCTGGGAACTTCCTGCAGAGAGGTGGGTTGCACCAGACCACCATCCTCCACCCTCGTCTTTGGAGAGAGGGTACACATGGGGCATAGGCCGCTGGAGGGACACAGAGTCACACAGGTCAGCCCCAGGCATGACTGGCTTCCCGCCAGAGGCCACAGACAGGGCCCAAGCCTCTTGAGAGACCACCCGAGACTAGAACAAACCCCCAGATTGCTCCACCTTGGTCCACGCCTCCTTGCAAGTTCACAGCCCCAGACAAGGCTCTGCAACCTTCCAATGACCTTCAGCGTTCTCCTCCCTCCTCCCTCCCCTAGTTGCTTTGGGCATTTTATTTTTTTAACAGAAGTGAAATTCACATGATCCAAATTAGCCACTTTAATCTGTAAGTTTCGATGGCATCTGGTAATCCACAGTGTCAGGCACCCACCCTGCCACCTATCCCACCCCGACAAGATTCCCCATCTTAGCTATCACCTAACTCCTGCTGGCCCTGACACCAACTATTCACCGTCCTGTCTCTGGATCTACCTGTTCAGGACTTTTCTTGTGAATGGAATCCACACCGTGCGGCCTTTGGTGACTACTTATTCATGAGCACTGTATCCTCGAGGTCCCTGTGGCGTGGGTCAGAGGCCCTTCCTGTTGAGGTCTGAGTGCTGTTCCGCTCTGGCTGTTCTACACGTGTGTCCACCCTCTGTGATGGACGCACATTTGCTCCCCATTTGGACTTTGTGGGTGATGCTTCAGAGACACTTACAGTTGCCAGTTCTTGCCCAGCTTTCTTCTCAGGGCCATCTGGGACTCTCCAGACACCCCGGACGCTTCCTATGTGGCTAGGAGGGCTGCCTGGTAGGGACAGTTGGGTGGCCAGCTCAGCTGTCATGGGCCCCATCACAGTCATCCCCCAAGCTTTGACAGGGGCCGCACCCCTCTGCCCGCCCCCGTGTCAACTCGAGGGTCCATCCAGGTCTGCACATCTAACAGGGATGAGACCACCTGTGCCCCCTGACTGCTTGCTACTGGGTCAGCTGGAGGGTCTCCTAAGTGGGCCACAGGGTCCTGGGGTGACCTCGGGAAGCCTCCAGCTTCTCCCCACCTACCCCCAGCAAGGAACAGTCTCTGTCCTATATGTTGCGATGCAGGGATTTGTTTTATCTTATAAATGTGGGTGCCAGTGACTTAGGAAGTTGCCAAGATAATGAAATATTTTTTACATGATGTTTGAGCCAGATCGTGCTTTGTATTCAGACCCTTGATAGGAAAGTGGAGGTGGAATCTGGGGGCCAGAGCTTGCCAGAGCCTTTGGTCCCTCTGGTCAGCAAGAGGATACATCAGTGACAGTCATGAAAACTGAAGTCTGTTGGTGACCCCCAGCCCTGTGGTGATTGTAACATGTGCCCTGGGCCCTGAGCCACACACCTCCTGGCCTGTGTCATCGGCCCCAAGGGCCAAAGCCTGCCAGACCCCAGGCTTCAGCTTGAGGTAGGCACAGGCCTAAGGGCCAGATAAGACCCAGGAAAGACGGGTTTAGGCTGGGTGAGTTCCTGGAGTGCTCTGGGCCTCTGTTTGATGTGGAGTTTTGTGCCTGTGGTTTTAGGAAAGGAAGCAGGAATCTGGATGGTTTGGAAATAGAGCAGCTCTGGGGTGTAGCCCCTCTGTGGAAAGCAGGAAAGAGGCTCTCAGGGGTTTCACTGGCTGCCAACTCCCTGACCCAAGGATCAGTGTCCTTACACAGGTGTGTCAGGAGGATTCCGACCTGATATGACAGCCCCGTGCCCAGGCCACCGAGGATAAAGGTGGGGGCCCAAGGTCACTGTTCCAGCCCATTCCCCAGAGCTCAGAGAGCAAAATCTGCCAGCGGGAGGGGAGGATCTGACTTGGTACCCTGAAGAGGCTGAGTTGGGATGGGGGAAGGGATGGTTGAAGACACTGGGTCCCACAGACCAGCTGCAACTCCTGGTGAAATAAGTTGTTGTTTTTTAGTTGGAGTCTCACTCTGTCGCCCAGGCTGGAGTGCAGTGGCATGCTCACGGCCACCACAACCTCAACCTGCTGGGCTCAGATGATCCTTCTGCCTCAGCCTTCCAAATAGCTGGAACTATAGGCACGAGCTACCACACCTGGCTTATTTTTTGATTTATTTTAGAGACGAGGTCTCACCAAGTTGCCCAACCTGGTCTCAAATCCCGAACTCAGGCAGTCCTCTTGACTAGGATTCCCAAAGTGCTGGGATTACAGGTTTGAGCCACCATACCCTGCCTGAAAGGAGTTTGATTCGGGGATGCAGGGGCAAGAGGGAACACCCTGACCCAATGGGGGCTGTTCCTGGCCACTATTGGGGTCTGGGTATGAGGTCTGGACTCCAGGCTCACAGCGCTGCAGTCAGGACTCACCTGGAGGCTGATGGGGAAGGTGGGGGTGTCAGGAGGAAGGTGGTGAGCCCAGAGCTCAGCCGGTGGGGAGGAGCAGGGCTCAAGAAAGCCTTGGAAGTGAGACAGGAAATACCTAGAGAAAGCCTAGGCAGACAGACAGGAGAGTCCTCTGGTAACAATATAGTGAACTCCAGGCAGGCCTCTCAGGCTCAGCATTGGTTTCACTGGCTGCCAAACTCCCTGCAAGCCTCTCAAGCTAGAGCTAAAGTCCTCACTGCTAGGATTGAAAAGCAACCAATCACATCAACAACAGCTCACACCTAGTGCTAGCCAATCAGCTTGGACTTAGGGCTATATAAGCATCAGATTTTCAGCCCCAGATGTGCAACCCTTCAGGCTCCCTCCTGCTGTGGGAGCTTTTCTGTTCTCAATAAATCCTGCTTTCTCACCTTCTGGCTCTCCATGTCCCTCATTCTTCCTGGGCATGAGACAAGAACCTTCACCCTGAAGAGTTGCAACCTGAAGAGCTGCAGAAGATCATCGGAGCCAGAAAGTCATGTACCCTAGAGGCTGGCTTGCCAGCCGACATCTGCCAACATTTGCCAGCTGAACCAGGACAGCTGCTGGAGGAAGGCGAGACTCCGAAGTTGAGACACCCAGGGGGCTAGGCTTGCCAGCCAACCAAGCCAGCAACACTCAGGGCTTGGCTTGCCAGCCTGTTAGAGCCAACAGGGCTCCAAAGTTGAGACACCCAGGGAGCTAGGCTTGCCAGCCAACCAAACCAGCAACAGTCAGGGCTTGGCTTGCCAGCCTGTTAGAGCCAACAGGGCTCGGAAGTTGAGACACCCAGGGGGCTAGGCTTGCCAGTCAACCAAACCAGCAACACTCAGGGCTTGGCTTGCCAGCCTGTTAGAGCCAACAGGGCTCCGAAGTTGGGACACCCAGGGGGCTAGGCTTGCCAGCCAACCAAACCAGCAACACTCAGGGCTTGGCTTGCCAGCCCACTAGAGCTGACAACTTGTGGGGCCAGGCTTCCTATCCCCTCCACAACCCTCTCTGGGGCTTGGCTAGCTGACCCATTGAGCTGACACTCTTGAAGCCCAGGCTGACCTGAAAAATTCGCATCAGAGTGAAGTGAGATAGGCAGGCCAGTGGGCATCCTCAGCCTTTGGGGAGGATCCAGGAGGATGTGGCAGAGGCCAGGGTGGGACCATGGAGAGAGAAAAGCCACCTCGGTTGTTCCAGAGGCCACACTGGAGGATTTGATGATCTATGGGTTGGGTGCTGGCTATATACCCCAAGGCTGGTGGTCAGGAGAGAGCATGGGTACAGGGATATGGGGTTATGAGTGGTAGGTACCAGGCCTGGGCTCAGGGACCCTCACTTTCAAGACTGGGGACTTCTCTCTTGGAGGTCAGCTGGGACTGGAACTGTGTGGGCTGGGGGGGTTTCTGCAATGTCATATCCCACCTGTGGCCTGGAGGGTCTGACAGTGTGTCCATGGGGACCTGTAGCATTTTAAGGTTGGCTTGGGGGTGGTCTCTGACAAAGCCTATTCTCCTTGCTGCCAGGTGGGGTGTGGTGCAAAACTCATGGATTCTTTGACTCAACACTAAAATGAATTTTAGAGTGGCCAGCAGAGTTTTAAAGCAAAGTTTATTAGAGAAAGTAGAGGAGAACGATAAAGAGCCATAGCAGAGCTGGCATGGGTGAGAGAAACCTAGCCTTTTGCTTTTTACAGTAGATCTGACATATCTTCACAATGACTGATACACTAATAAGGGAGAAGCCCAGGTAACTGGCACAGGAGAGATTGACATCTCTCTGCCTCTGATGGGCGTGGGGGGGTGGTCTTATTATCATTTCTATGGCCTTTTGGTTCCTGTCCAGGAACCATCTGGAAGGAGTTTTCCTTTGGCAGCTGAGGGATGGAATGGACTAGGAGTCCATACTGTAGCCTGCTGGCAGTGTGTCTGAACTCTTTCAGAAACCAGTCTGCAAGAAATTTATTTATTTATGCCTAACCTGCACTAACCTGCACTGGCTACCCTGCCTCAACTCCCCCTTTTTGATCCCATAATCATATGGATGTGGAGTGGGAATGTCTGTCTTCTGTAACTTCTTCAAAGTTGGCGATGGGCATGGTCCTGCCTAGCCAGAGATCGAAAATCTCTCCCTGTCCGATCCTTAGCATTCTGATCTGTTTTAGCAGTGGCATTAACTGTAGGCACCAACTGGGATTCTTGCCTGACCATTGTGTGGGCATGAAATTGTTGTATTCTGGAAGAAACAAACTGAATCAGTTAAAGAGACATGGACTGTGGCATGTGCCTGTGGTTCCAGCTACTTGGAAGGCTGAAGTGGAAGAATCACCTGAGCCCAGCAGGTTGAGGCTGTGGGGGTGAACGTGCCACTGCACTCCAGCTTGAGCGACAGAGTGAGATTCCAACTCAAAAAATAAAAGAGAGACATGGACCAAAAATCAGCAGGATTATAACCATTACAATGGGCCCAATAAGAAGAATAACTTAAGCAAACCCTTGCTTGTGTAGCAAGCAGAGAAGTTAAGTGAAACTGGTAAACATATTGACAATTTAGCTGGTGGCTGATTATTTTTTATACAATGGTTTTAAGGCTTGTGGTTACCAGCGTCCTTTAAATGATAAACTTCCATTTCTGTGTCTTTATTATAAATAGAGGTTGGGTGAGTAAAGAAACTTTAAGGGACAGTATTTTACTTGTAGCATTTCATCAAACAACTGTGTTTTATTTTTAAAGATGGTATTGCAGGTAAGTTGGTTTCCGATAGATAATGTAATAAGCAGACTTTTTAAATAAAAGACAAGTCTATGGAGACAGAAGAAAAATGGGTCAACATTTGGAATAGTTTATAAATTAGATTTTAGAGTTTCTGATGTATCTCTACACTGTACTGGCAACCTGTCAGATTTTTCTGAACTTTAATTTGAACCAGGCACTTAAAGTGAACCTTATATGAAATTTAAAGAGAAACCCAAAAATGTTAATTTGGAGACTTGGATCCAGGAAAGAATTCATGATGTAAAACTCAAAAACAATGAACAAGAGAATTTAAGACAGGTGTACTGCCAGGCGCGGTGGCTTAAGCTTGTAATCCCAGCACTATGGGAGGCCGAGGTGAGAGGATTGCCTGAGCTCAGGAATTCGAGACCAACCTGGGAAACTTGGCAAGACCTCGTCTCTACAAGAAATAAAAAAATTAGCCAGATGTGGTAACACGCGCCTGTAGTTCCAGCTACTTGGAAGGCTAAGGCAGAAAGCTGAGATGGAAGGATCACCTGAGCCCAGCAGGTTGAGCCTGTGGTGGTCACGAGTGTGGTGGTCACGAGTGTGCCACTGCACTCTAGACTGGGCAACAGAGTGAGACTCCAACTCAAAAAAGAAAAAACAAAAAGAAACAGGTGTACCACTGTTCCTTGAAATACAAGGAACAGTTTCCATTTTTATTAAAGACAAATTATAGTAGGATTAGTTTACTGATAAAATAAGTTTTAGACTTAATATATCTTTTTGTTTTTTGAGTTGGAGTCTCACTCTGTCACCCAGGCTGGAGTGCAGTTGCATGCTCGCAGCCACCACAGGCTAAACCTGTTGGGCTCAAGTGATCCTTCCACCTCAGCCTTCCAAGTAGCTGGAATTACACACACGCGCCACCACGCCCGACTAATATTTTGACTTACTGTAGAGATGAGGTCTCGCCAAGTTGCCCAGTCTGGTCTCAAACCCATGGGCTCAGGTAATCCTCTCGCCTCCGTCTCCCAAAGTGCTGGGATTATAGGCATGAGCCACCATGCCCTGTCCACACTTTACTTATTTGTGAAAAAAAGCTGTAAATATTGCCCCCAAAAAGATTTTTCTTTTGACTCTGAAAAAATATAGCAAAAAAAATTAGTAATACTTTAAATAGAGAGATTATAAAATTACTTGGTTGTTATTAACTTAGTTTGTGCAATTAACTTTTGCTCTGTTAGCATTACTGTGTTGGATTAGCAATCCTCATGAGCACTCAAGTTTATTTTATTTCATTTTTTATTTTTTGAGTTGGAATCTTACTCTGTTACCCAGGCTGGAGTGCAGTGGCACTCTCACAGCCACCGCAGCCTTGACCCGCTGGGCTCAGATGATCCTACCACCTTAGCCTTCCAAGTAGCAGGGACTACAGGCACACACCACTATGCCCAGCTATTTTTTTATTTATTTACTGTAGAGATGAGGTCTCACCAAGTTGTCCAGGCTGGTCTCGAACCTGTGAGTTCAGGCAATCCTCTCACCTTGGCCTCCCAAAGTACTGGGATTGTAGACGTGAGCCACCGTGCCCAGCCCACAAGTTTTTAAAAATAAGAGTCCCAAGCTGGGCTTGGTGGCTCAGCCTGTAATCCCGAGCCTTTGGGAGGCTGAGGTGA
>NW_007247433.1:127638-135514 GCF_000164805.1 Carlito syrichta
GAAGGATTGTCAGAGCCCAGCAGGTCGAGGATGCGGTGGCCAGGAGCGGCCACTGCACTCCAGTCTGGGTGACAGAGTGAGACTCCAACTCAAAAATAAAAATAAAAAAATAAGAGTCCTGGAAGAAGATTTTACAGCTGTTAGCAATTTGTACTGAATGACACTTGCTAGGGTCCTATAGCTAATTATATTATAATAATTATAAATATAAGCTAATTATATTTCAGATACCATTTTTGGGTTTTATAATATATGCCATTTACAAAACAATACCCCTGACCGATAGGTACCACCTACAGGCTTTGAGCCACAATGGAGGTAGTTCAGGAGAAAGGTACAAAGGAAGGTGGGGCCCCTGAAAATTGAAGCCACTTTTGGGCTTTCAAATGACTTGTCTCCACAAACAGTCAAGTGTTAATTGGAACAGCTTCCCCTTCTCCCATGCATCTGACAGAAAGCTAATAGTTAAGTGGACTTAGCAGCAACATATTTGTTCATTTCTAGTCATAACGGTAGTTTTCGCTTTATGACCTGTTATGAATTTTACATAAGCAGTTGTTACCACATAGTTGGACATATTAGAACACATGCCAATGACACAGAAATATCACCTTAAGAAAGTTTAAACACCCTTTTATGCTTGACAATGCTTCCTGTGTGATTTTATTCTACCAAATGGGTTAAATGTCTTCTTGGATCTCAGGAAACCTAAAAAAAAAAAAATTTTTTTTAAGGTTAGAAAGACCTTTTAAGAACCTGAAATTTACATGTTGAAAAGTTTGTTAAATATTTGTTTGTTTGTTTGTTTGTTTGAGTTGGAGTCTCACTCTGTCACCCAGACTGGAGTGCAGTGGCCACTCCCGGCCACCGCAGCCTCGGCCTGCTGGGCTCCAGCGATCCTTCTGCCTCAGCCTTCCAAGTAGCTGGAACTATAGGTGCGCGCTACCACACCCAGCTAATTTTTTGATTTATTGTAGAGATGAGGTCTCGCCAAGTTGCCCAGGCGGGACTCCATCCCGTGGGCTCAGGCAATCCACTCACCTCAGCCTCCCAAAGCACGGGATTACAGGCTGAGCCACCGAGCCCGCTAAGTTTGTTAAATATTAAATGTTAAAGGGTTTTAAAGCATGATATTATAACACATGATTATCGTTACTGCAAAATAGCTGCTCACTTAGCCAAAATGATAACTTAGAGATTTGAAAAGCAAAAACCTTACGTTTGATAGGAAGTTTCTTCTCTTAGTCAGTAAAAAGAAAGACAGCGAGAGGCCCATTGAATTTGCCTTTTCTTCCCCCACTTTTTTGCAGTTTCCAAAAGCCTCTTACTGTTTTTTAAAATTATAGTACCCGTTAGATTTTAGCTAACTTGACCATACATATGATTAATTTGGCATAAACCTTTAGCAACTTGCATTTAAAGATGTAAGTTTACTGACAACTTAAGTGCAAAAAGTATTACAGAAGTTTTCTATTTTTTTTTTCAGTTGCAGTCTCACTCTGTTGCCCAGGCTGGAGTGCAGGGGCATGCTGCTCACAACCACTGCAGCCTCAGCCTAAATCTGCTGGGCTCAGGCGATCCTTACACCTCAGCATTCCAAGTAGCTGGAACTATGGGCACGTGCCACCACGCCTGGCTAATTTTTTGATTTATTGTTGAAATGAGATCTTGCCAAGTTACCCAGGCTGGTCTCAAATCTGTGGGCTCAGGCAATCCTCTCACCTCGGCCTCCCAAATTGCTGGGATTATAGGCATGAGCCACTGTGCCTGGCCAAGTTGTATATTTTAAAAACATCTAGCATAAATGGTGTTTGACCAATGGACCAACAAACTTAGACAAAACATTTAAATTTTGAAGGCATTCTATTTTACCAGTTTTAAAACTGCAGTTACTTCCTAAAGATTGACAGATTAAGGCCAGGTACGGTGATTCAAGCCTGTAATCCCAGCACTTTGGGAGGCCGAGGCGAGAGGATTGCCTGAACCCAGGGGTTCGAGACCAGCCTGGGCAACTTGGTGAGACCTCTTCTCTACAATAAATCAAAAAATTAGCTGGGCATGATGGCACATGCCTGTAGTTCCAGCTACTTGGAAAGCTGAGATGAAAGTATCACCTGAGCCCAGCAGGTCAAGGCTGCGTTGGCCATGAGCAGCGTGCCACTGCACTCCAGCCTGGGCAACAGAGTGAGACTGCTATGCAAAAATACAATAAAATAAAATAAAATTGACAGATTAGTGTTTTAAGGAAAAAAAGACTGTTACTTTGATATAATGGCATTTTGGCCTAACATCAGTGTGATTGATATTAATGGTTAATTCATAGAAAATCTGACCTTTAGTAACTTCTGATTAAGATAGACTATATGGTCCAACATGGCTGACCAGAACCAAATAGTTGGCATCTATGTAAATTAAGAAGTTAATCTGGGTTCCAATGCCCTAATATTCACCTGGGGTTTGTTGAGGGTGATGGTAAGCTGGTGTCAGGCTCATGCAGAGTTCCAGGCCTCCTCGGTGGCCACCATTTCTTGAGCCAGGTGTTCCCCACTCCCTCCAGAAAAGGGAACACCCACTCCCCCAGTGGTCCTCTGGCCTGCACAGTGGACAAAGTCCTGGAATTCTAGACCCTTTGGGGGTCAACTATGCTCCAAGTGTCCCCACTGATTGCACCCATAGCAATGAACACCATCCCCCTTAGCAGGTTTGCTCTGACCAGATTTCTGTCGGGCAGCTGGAGGTCTGTTGCTACTGGCCATTGTCAATTGGGATGCCTGTTTTTGGCCTCTAGTCCTGCTGTCTTCCATGTTGGCACCCTTTTGCTTTTTTGATGTTCTGGCTGTTTAAAGTCGCAAAAGCTTCTGTAATTGGAAGTTTGCTATTTGTAGTTCTGAGTCAAGCCTCTGGAGTTGGGCATCTAATACCCCATTGTGTCACATAGATAGCATGCATCTTGTTTGCAAAGTAGTGAAATAAAACAAAAAATGCTTGTGCAGATGCAACTTCTAACCATTTCTGTTCTTACTTATAAAATAAAGTGAATTGCCATATAGTATTAAAGTGAAGAGTCCTGTTTCTAACCTAGACCTCATTATCTATCTTGTTCATATTCCTCAAAAACCCAGAATTTTCCCTTTGAACCCTTGTGTGCTGCATTCCTCAAAGGAAAATTCTAAAACAAAGCCAAAACAGTGACACCCGACATCTCTGGGGTCCTGGTGGCTTTTCCTGAGCTGAGTGTCCCCAGCCCTGCCTGAGGCTTCCCACCACTTCAGTATCTGCCAACATAGGACCTCCTGTACCTGTGTGCCTGTGACCTGAGGCCACAAACCAATGAGGTTTAATCAGAGATCTTCTAACAATGCCATTTAAAAAGGTCTGATGCAAAAACTTTTTACAGTGAACAGACTGCATGGACGTGAAATGATCTGTTCTCACCCATTTCCAGTTGAGAGCAGGCTGATTTGCTAAGACCCTTCATAAATCACTAAATTGGAGACCAGGCGCAGTGGCTCACGCCCATAATCCCAGCACTTTGGGAGGCCGAGGTGAGAGGATTCCCTGAGCCCATAGGTTCAAGATCAGCCTGGGCAACTTGGTGAGACCTCATCTCCACAATAAATCAAAAAATTAGCCAGGTGTGGTGGCACATGCCTGTAGTTCCAGCTACTTGGAAGGCTGAGGTGAAAGGGTTACCTGAACTCAGTGGGTCGAGGCTGTGGTGGCCATGAGAGTACCACTGCACTCCAGCCTGGGCAACAGAGTGAGACTCCAACTCAAAAAACAAAAAAAAACAAAAATAAATCATTAATTGCAGTCTAGAAGGTGCCAGAGGTTGGCTCAAGGCTTGTGGAAAAGTAGTTGTGAGGTATGAACAATCAGGTGACAGTGGGCAGTTCCCATGCCCCATTGTGTTACATAGAGAGCACTCAGCACTTTGCCTGTCTCTCAGGAAAAGCACTGGGCTTAGTAAAAAGTGACTCAACTTCCTTTCTCAAAAAAAAAAAAGCCTTTAGTGAAATTTGCATAATAAACAATGGTGTCATCTAGGACTAATTTTTAAAATTAGTGGCTTAAAATATACTACATGCATCTAAGAGCATTTTTTAATATGTATATTTTTGTATTGGTGGAGGGGATAAAAAGCAAGCAGCCCCTCGACTGGGCCCCGCCCAGTGGCAGTTTCTTGTTCCACGGGGTTAAGGAAGACTTTGAGGAAATAAAAGTGTTCAGAAAATCCAGGTGCAGTTGCTTTGTGTGTTGTGATGGGCAGGAGGAATGAGTGAAGTGTGAGGATCCCTCTCACCCTCCATCTTGCCTCAAACTATGTCCTGGAGCCCTGGGGGGTATGCCGCCTTCACTCCCGCTTCTTGGGGTTGTTGATGGCCACATAACGGTAGAGGACGACGAGCAGGAAGAGCGACATGCCCAGCATGTTGGTGGAAATGGCGAGCTGCACATCAGTGATCATCTAGGGGAGGACCTGGACCGGAAGTCCATGGCACCACTCAGCTAAGAGACTTTTTTTAACAGTTTTACAAGAATAACAGCTGAATGCAAACCCAGGTAAGGCTCAAACCTTTAAAAACAGACTCTCTTTTAAATAACATGGTTGCTAGCACTTGAAAATAAGAAAACCTTGACTGCTTAAATGCCAGAAAAAAGATTCCATCCCCATTCCAAGTAGAAATCCTTTCCTGCCCCCCTCCCCCAAGTAAAGCATCAAGAGCTAGGAAGGAAGAAAAGCAAAAGTGGAAACAGCAGAGACCAAGAGGAGACAGACAGAGGCTTCTGGTCACCACATGGTGGGTGATTGCTGAGCTTCTCATGCTCCATGTTGGGCGCCAATATGATGCTGGGTGGGGTGCAGCCCAAAATTCATGGATTCCTTGGCTCAACCCTAAAATGAATTTTAGAGTGGTCAGCAAAGTTTTAAAACAAAGTGTATTAGAGAAAGAAGAGGGGAAAGATAGACATGCTAGAGCTAACATGGACAAGAGAAACTGCATTTTTTGTTTTTACAATAGACCTGACATACCATACCAATGACTGATATGCTAAAGAGGGTGGAGCCCAGGAAAATGCTCAAGAAATTGGCATCTTTCCACCTCTGATGGGAGGAATGGATGGTCTTTCCAGGGATGTTTGCCAGACTTTTTCAATTCACAAGTTCATGAGCTAAAGAGGGTTTTAATATCATTTCTATGGCTTATTGATTCTCGGTTCAGGAACCACCTTGACGGAGTCTTTCTTTGGTGATCTGAGGGGGGCGGGATGGACTGGGAGTCCATGTTGAATTCATATTCCAGCCCACAGCTCTGTTCATCCTGCCTACAGGATGTCTGGATGCTTTCTAAAAAACTGTCTACAACAAATTTATCTATATCTAACCTGCACTAGAACCCCTGCCTAACTTCCAAGGGTGGCCCTGGCCCTTGTGTCTCGCCTGGCCTTGGGAGTGGGGTAAAGAGGAGAGGGATTTCCATCAGGAAAGAGTGGAAAACTTGAGTCAGCAGACAGGGAAGTGTTGGGGCAGAGTGAAGGGCACCAGGGACCAGGAGAACGAGGTTCTGGAGGCAACAGACACAGAGGGGAACAAACGTAGAGAGCACCAGAGACAAAGGGTACCAAGGGACGGGAGCACCAGGGAACAGGGGTACCAAGGGTCAGGAGCACAAGGGGCGAAGGGTACCAATGGTCAAGGGCACAAAGGGATAATAATACCCAGGTTGGGGACACCAGGCTCCAAGGGTAACAAGGGTCAGCGGCACCAGGTACCAAGGGTGCCACGAATTAGGAGCACCAGGGGTCAAGGGTCAGAAGCACCAGAAACCATGGAGATCAAGGGTCAAGAACACCAGAGGCCAAGGGTACCAAGGGTGGGGTGCACAAAGGGCCAAGGGTACCAAAGGTGGGGAGCACCAGGAGCCAAGGGTACCAAGGATCAGGAGCAGCAGGGACCAAGGATAGCAAGGGTGGGGAGCACCAGGGGCCAAGGGTACCAAAGATGGGGAATACCAGGGACCAAGAGTACCCAGGTTGGGGGGCACCAGGGGCCAAGGGCGCCAAGGGTAGGGAGTAACAAAAGCCAAGGGTACCAAAAGTGGGAAGCACAGGGGCCAAGGGAACAAAGGGTTGAAGCACCAGGGGCCAGAGGTACCAAAGGTGGGAGGCACCAGAGGCCAAGTGTACCAAGGATGGAGGTACCCAGTGTCAAGGGGGTCACCAGAGGCCAAGGGTACCAAGGGTCAGGGACACCTGGAGCTAAGGGTACTCGGGGTGGGGGCCACCAGGGGCCAAGGATACCAAGGGTCAGGGGCACCGGGACCAGGGGTACCAAGGGTGAGAAGCACCAGGGTCCAAGTGTACCGTGGGGCATGAGCACTAGGGGCCATGATACCAATGGTCAGGGGCACCAGGGTCCAAGGGTATCAAGGGTCATGAGCACCAGGGAGAAAGGGTACCAAGGGTCGGGAGCACCAGGGGCCAAGGATACTAAGAGTGGGAGTTACCAGGGGCTAAGAGAACCAAGGCTCAGGGGGACAAAAGGACAAGGTTGGGGGAGCAACAGAGGCCAGGAGTACCAAAGGTGGTGGGCACCAAGGCCAAGGATACCAAGGGTGGTTGGCACCCAGTGAAAAGAGTACCTAGAATCAGGGGGGCACCAGGCACCAAGGATACCAATGGTGGCAAGGACCAGGGCCCATGAATACCAAGGGTCAGGGACACCAGGAGGCAAGGGTACAAAGGGTTGAGAGCACCAAGGACCATGGGTACCAAGGGTGGGGGGCACAAATGGCCAAGTGCACCAAGAGTTGGGGGCACCATGGGCCAAGGGTATTAAGGGTCAGGGGCCAAGGATACCACAGGTGAGAGCGCACCAGGAGCCAAAGTTACCAAGGGTGGTGGCACCAGAAGCTAAAGGTACCAAGAGGCGGTGGCACCAGAAGTCTAAGGTACCAAGGGTAGTAGGCACCAGGTACAAAGAGTACCAAGAATCAGGAGCCATGAATACCAAGGTACCAGGGGTACCAAGCACCAGGAACCATGAATACCAAGGGTCAGGGGCACAAGGGACCAAGGGTACCCAAGGTGAGGCACACCAGGGGCCAAGGGTACCTAGGTTGGGAGGCACCAGGGACCAGGGACACCAAGGATAGGGGACACCAGGGACCAGAGGTTCCAAGGGCTGGGGGCACCAGAGGCCAAGGGTACCAAAGGTTGGGGGCACAAAGGGCCAAGGTTACCAAGGGTGAAGGGCACCAGAGTCAATGGTACCAAGGGTCATGGGCATCAGGGGACAAGAGTAGCAAAGGTGAGGAACACCAGGTGCCAAGGGCACCAAGGGCACCAAGGGCCATGGGCACCAGGAACCAGAGATGCCAAGGGTGGGGAACACCAGAAGCCAAGATTACCAAGGGTCTGGGGCACCAGGAAACAAGGGCACCAAGAGTTGGGGTACCAGGGACCAAGGGAACCAAGGATGTGGTCACTAGGGATACCAAGGGTGGGGGCACCAGGTTTCAAGGCTTTCAAGGGTCAGTGGCACCAGCAGCTAAGGATACCAAAGGTTGAAAGCACCAGGTGCCAATGGTACCAAGGGTCAAGGGCATCAGGGACTAAGGATATCAAGGACTCGGGGCACCAAGGACTGGGAGCCAGGATCAACCCATATCCTCCCTCTACTCTCTCCACCCTCAGCCAGCCCCTTCCCCTTCTGGCTGAATCACTCTGATGGCTTCTCTCCCACCCCTATCCACCTCCTCCCCTCCTGTCTCCTTCTGCTGATTTGCGCACCCTGAAAAGATTTATGTATGTATGTATGTATGTATTTTTTGAGTTGAAGTCTCACTCGGTCGCCCAGACTGGAGTGCAGTGG
>NW_007247433.1:135534-138653 GCF_000164805.1 Carlito syrichta
ATGAGGTCTCGCTGCCCAGGCGGGTCTCGAACCCACAGGCTCAGGCAATCCACTCACCTCAGCCTCCAAAGGCGCGGGCCTGAAAAGATTTAGAAGTCCTCACCCTCGGCAGCTCAGATCGTGACCTCATTGGCAGACGGGGCTTTTCAGAGGTAATCAAGTTCAAATGAGACCACTGGGCTGGGCCCTCATCCAACATGACCATGTCCTTATAAGAAGTGGAGATCTGGACACAGACACACACACAGGGAGAGCAGAAGACAAAGGCAGAGGTGAGGTGATGCTTCTACAGGCCACGGAACGGCGAGGCTTGCCAGACACCCCCAGGAGCTTAGGAGGGGCCTGGACAGATTCTCCCTTGAAGCCTCAGAAGGAGCTAGCCTGGCCAACAATCTCATTTCTGACTTCCGGCCTCCGGGACAGTCCCCCAGCTCACCAGCCTTCACAAAATAACACCGTGCCCCATGTGGACGGCCCATGTGCTGGGCTCCCAATCTTACAATAGGATTTGTTTTCATTTTGACCTAAAAAGGGGACAGACGGGGACTTCCCTATCTTGTCACCCCCTGCCCTGGGGCTGCATGGCCCTGACGGCAACCCATGGGGATGGTGCTCTCAGGCAGTGGGAGGCCTACGGGGCTGGCAGCCACGTGCTTGCCCACAAGGGGCTCACTGCCGACGCAGTCTGGTTCACTCCTGGACTGTGGGAGAAGCCCACCCCCCGGATCCCAGCGAGAACCTCTTTTCCACTGAAGCACCCAAGTCCCAGGGAGGGTTCCCCGAGGCCAAATCTATACTTTATTGTGGTGTGTATATTCTGTTTGATCTAGAGATTACAGTGTTACTTGCCATTCAATAAACATCTCCTTGTGGCACGGGGGTTTACGGCAGGCACAGTGTGACACAGCCGCCACCGCTGCTCCACCCCACCTCACCCCCAGCCAGACAGTGGGATCCCCAGGCTCTTGGCTGGCGCTAAGGGCCTCCTGCTTTTTGTAAAAAGTCGTCTTCAGGGACAGAGTCCTGCCCTAGGCTCTTGGTCACTGCAGGTGGAGGGTGCAGGTGCAGGTGCAGGATCTAGTGACAGCCACTGAGCCTCGGGCCCTAAAGGGTGTTCAGGCATGTTCACTCCATCATCGCTCCTGGAAATGGCCGCGTCTGCAGTGCGGGACATTACCCAGCCCTAGCCTGATAGCCCATGACTTTCTGGTTCATAACACAACACCGCGCGCTTTTCATCAAGAAGCTCATATTCTCTAGATGATTCAAAATTCACAGAGCAAATCCAGCACAGACGGCCTGCTTCCCAATGCCAGACAAGTGTCCCTGCAGATTCAGTGGCACGAGAAGCAGCTTAGGGCGGGGAGGGGACTCTGGGTGCTCCACAGACACAGACTTCACCACTGCAGGGGCTGACACACAGACACTGCAGCGCACTGGATGTGAAGGGCCTGCCATCCTCACCACCTCCTCTGAGAGGCACTGCTGCTCCAAATCACTTGGGACTTGGTACAGGTGACCTGGTCTCTGTGCATCTCGGCTTCCCCACTGTAGATCCAGGACTGCAGCCCTGCACACTGAAGCACTGTGATACCAGCAGTCAGCAGTGACATTCCTGAGCTCTCAGTGGCTGGCACCAGCCTGCCGGAGGCAGGAGAGTTGTCCTGCTCATCTGCACAATCCAGGGGCTGGCGTCCCTGTGCCCACTTCCGAGGGTTTGCCTTCTGGCCACCTGTCCAGGTGTGAGTGCCGAGGCCAGCTGTGGGGCATGTCCACCTGGTGGGTGATGGTTAGCGGTCAGCAGCATGGCAGGAATCTAGGCCTGACACGAGGCCCGGAAGCCATGGTACTGTCTTCCACTCTCGGACACAAGCTCGTCATGAGCTAAGACAATCCACCTGATGTTTGGGCACCCATATTCTTTCCAAAACACACAGAAATGCACCTACAATCTCTGTGACTGACAGCAAAGCTGCCAGAGTCTGGCTCACCACAGCTCACCGGTGACGTCCTGGGTTTTGAGTGAAACACCCCGAGTCTTGGAAACCCTCAGTCCCAGGCAGAGAGGGCCAGTGGGTCACCCTGCCCAAATCTGAACTCTCGCCCACGCCCAGGTGGAGGCTGTGTGCCCTCAGAAGGAACCCTCAGGTGCTCCCAGACCCACAGCTGGCACTGTTGCCACATGTGGATGCAGGGATGTATCAGGCCCGAACTGCTGCCGTGGGTGGTAGTGGGGACATCTTGGGCCGCCATCGTTGCCGCGAGTGGACACGGAGACATCTCACGCTGGGAACAGCCGTCTTGGAGGCATTTCTGGCTTTTCCATTTATTCAGCAGAGTGAGGTTATAAATCAGAAAAGTACTTACAGGAGACACAGCCAGCAATAACAGGTTGGAGTGGTCAGGGCATCTCTGTGACTATTTCATTTCCACGCTAACTTAAACACAAGAAAAAAGGGCTTTCCAGCAGGGCCGCACCGGGAGACGGCGCCTTGGTGATCACCCACGGACTTCTACCTTGCTCTGCTGCAAGGAATTACAATCACTGTTAAAACGTGTGATGACCTCTCAGCAGGGCGCTGCCTGTTCCGACACAAAAAAGGAGACCTGGACTGGGCATGGGGCTGATGGTGTCGGGGGCGGGTAGGTGCGTGTCCCCTGCTAGATGCATGATTCAAGACCACGGCCCTGAGCCACGTCCTGGGTGCTGCAGTGAAAAAATGTGCCCCAGACAGACCCGTTTCCCCAGGGATGGTGCCGGTTCTCGGAGAGAAGACAGCTCTGAGGGAGGAAGCCAGGGTCTGAGCCCTGTACAGGCATGCACTGTCCTTAGAAGCCCGTTCCCGCCCTAGCTCAGGTGACTCACGAGACCCAGACAGGCACAAACAGGTGAGGCCCTGAGGTGTGGTCAGGCAGACCTTCCTTACACGGACCCAGGGGTCCCACTTCACCTCAGCTGAGGCTCTTGTCACCAAATTCCCTATGAGCACTGGGGCCTGCCTGAGGCCATGCTTTAAGTGGGGATACGCCTGTCTGCCCTCACTCCCCTCCCCAGAGGTTCCGGGTAACTGCAGAAGGCAGGAGGGCTTTCTGGGGTCCCCACCCTGAGTCACTGCGGG
>NW_007247433.1:138673-166247 GCF_000164805.1 Carlito syrichta
CCCCCCGTCATACACATGACTGGGAGAGGCAGGGTGTCCTCCCTAGGGACTATCCCTGGAGACCCAAGGCTGGGGACAGGGGTCCCCAAGCAGGACTTGGAGGCCCACTTTGTGGGCAGAGTCCTCTGCTCTACCCCCAAATCCGGTCTCAGATGTGGATGAGCTGGTCTAGGAGGCCAAGGGCAGGAAGGAAGGTGGGTTCGGGTGTCCAGTCACAGACGTCCCCGAGGGGTTGACAAGGGAAGATGAGACAAGGTGGAGGGCTGCTGGGGCAGGTGGGGAGGACATTCTGACAATCACGCGTTCCAGGGAAAGCACGAATTGTAGGGGAAATGAGTAATGGCCAGCAAGACCCCTCGATGGCAAGGGGTCCTGAGCCCAGCGCCACAGTGCCCAGGCCATCTCCTCCAGGAAGTCTCCCTTTCCTGCATGCCCAGCAGTGACCCTGAGCTGACCATACCTCCCCTGAACAACTCCACCCCTGGGAGTGGTCACTCTGTCTGCCTTACCTGCTAAGACGAGGGACATTTCAGATGAAGTCCCAGTCTCTTTCCAGGGAGTATCTGCTGAATGAGTGAATTAAGTGAGTGAATGAAACCTGCTGTTCAAAGGCCTGCAGATCCAGGCTCTTGCTGCAGGGCTTGGCCCCACCGGGCTCTGCCACGCAGACTGGGTTGGGCCACACACTCCGAACGGCCTCCCCATGCCAGAGACTTCAGGAAGGGTCAGGCTGCCCTTCCCCTAGTCCCAGCATTTCTGAGCAGGGCCTGGCTCCCGGTATCACCCCCTGCTGCCGTTGTCCTGCGTCCTCAGCGGGACCGCTGGGTCAAAGATCTCTCTGGAAGCTCCGGTGATGAGGACCCCAACATGGCAGGAGTGGGCAGGGGAGTGGTCACTCGCTTCTGTTTTCCCTCCCCTTATCACCAAGAGCCATTGCACAGGATAGAGCTACAGGACCCCACTGCGTAGTACCATTAAACTGTCATCTGCGCAACTGTGTGTGAACAGGCATCCCATAATGGCCGGGGCCGTGCATCTGAGTTGCACTGGCCCCATACCAGCCCAGGCTTTTACTGAGCAGCCTAGTCTGGACAGACAGGCAACTCGGGGTCAGGACATGCTGCCCACACAGACAGTCCAGGGAAGTGGCACCAGGCTGGCTCTGAGCCAGGTTTAAGGTGGTGGAAAGACCCAGGAACTGGGCACCACGGGGTGAAAGTCCAGGTTAGGGAGGAGGGGGCCAATGTCCCCAGAGGCAGAGTAATTTCCACCACTGGGGGGCCACCCACTCATGGCACCATGCCCAGTGCAGCCTCTGGAGTTGGCCAAACTCCCCTCTGCCCCAGACAGGTGTTCAGACCATCAATCCAGTGCAGCAGAAGTGCAGTGTCGCCCCAGTCCCTGCATTAATGGGAAACTGAGGCCGGGGTGGGAGCCAAAGGTGAGGCAGGCCTAGACCCCACCCTGCCCTCAGGGATGAAACCATCCCTGGAGCTACCACTCCCTCAGAGTGTCTAGGGCTGTGGGGGTCCAGGACCCTCAAGGGGCAAGGCTAGGATGGTTGTCCAAGAGCTTCTCAGGGTCCCCAGGGCCCACCTACCTGGCCATGCCCACCTGTAGCTGCTCAGACCCCAGGTGGAGCTCAGTGAAGAGGCTGGTGGGCAGGTGGGCTTTGGGGAAAGGATGTCACACCCAACGCCTAGCCTTGTGGGGGATCGGGACCAGACCTCGAAGGGGGTCAGATGGGACCCGGGGAACAGGACACAGCTCTGTGGCTGGAATAGGGGCAGTGTGTGGGAGCCCATGCTCCTGCCTGGTGCACACTAGTGGCCAGTACATGCATGGGTGCTCAGGAGGGGGCCAGCATTGGTGAGCAGGACACTTTCAGACATAAAGTCCCCAGGCTCACCCCACAGACACCCCTAGACAAAGGGACCCAATTCACCCCAAAGACACTCCCAGACAGAGGACCCCTCACTTGCCCATCGATGACTGGTGGGCAAGGGGCTTGGGCCCAGGGCAGGCACACCAAGATCCTGCTTGGCCCGGGACCGACACAGGCTCGCTGCACACCCCCGGCAGTGACCTGGGCCGAGATGAGGGGACGTGGTCCACCAACCGCAAGGCTCTGGGAACTGGGCATCTACTTGCCCCATCCAGCCTCCTCTCTTTCCCAAGGCAGCAGGAGGCCAGGGAAAGGAGCCAGGATCCAGAGGCCAGGGCCAAAACCCGCCCAGCCACTGGGCAGCCAGGACCAGCCCCAGGGGAAAAGGCATGAGGGCCAGGCCACTTCGAGAGTGGAGGTGAGGGCAGGGTCAGTGTCCTTGCAGAGATCAGGAAGGCCCTGAAGAAGTCACACAGTCCAGGGCACTGTGTCTGGCATAGCCCTGGCCCCAACACCACTAGGAGATGCTGTCAATGAACATTTGTCAGGGTCCTCCCCTGATTTGGGGGTGGGTAGGGAGAGACACCACTGGCCCTGGAAGAAGGGAAGGTGTCCAGGGAGCTCTGTCTGCCTCTGGCCTCAGGGCCGGTGCTGTCAGGGAGCTAACAGGCCCTTCACTGCAGAGGCCAGGACCAACGTATCAACACCTCCCCACTCCCACCTTAGCGTGCACCGACCGCAGCTCAGGAATACAATATCTGTAGGGCTTTTTTCATAAAGGTCTTTATGGGTTTGGAAATTTAAACACCGCGGAGCCTGAGTTGAATTGGAAAGCAAACGTCTCTAAGCTTGTACATCTTAGAGGAAAAAAATTCAATTAAGTGGGATTTTAGCTGTTTCAATAAAATTGGACTCTCCCTTTTCAAGATAAGAGCTCTCCAGCGCAGAGCAACCTTTATGTGGTGCGAGTATCCACTTCTCCTAAACGCGTAATCCTAGCTCAGGACACAATACCCACAACAGGAAATCAATGTATAGTCGAATCAATTTGAAAATATAAAATAAACTAATATATGAGTGGAAAATTGACTTCCTATGGATTAAAAGCAGCACAAATGGTAGAAAAATCTAGCTTTTTAGCAGAAGGAAGCAGTTTGGGGTGGGGGTCTTGGGGGAAAAAGCCTGGAGATGCTCTTTGCCTGGAGGACCCACTTTGGGCTGCATCCAGTAGAACAGGAGGCCCAGTGAGGCCTCAGGCACCCGGGATGGGAAAGTCACACATGCATAATAAACATCGGGGTGATTGCAGATGACCAGAGGAGTTTCAAAGCGCCACCTCATGCCAGCCCCTTGGTGTGACCCACGGCCATCTCCTCCCTGGCATAGGCAGGTGAACCATGGCATCCAGCTGCCCACCCTGAAGACACAGGAACGAAACTCACAGGCCATAGATATCTTACACCAGGCCTTTCTCCACACCACCTGCCCCAGCCCAGATGCCTGGGACAGACACATTCCCCTGCCCCAGCCCAACAGAGAGTGACGCTGGACCGTGGGGTGAAAGGACCCACCGGGCACCTGCCACCCACCAACCATCAGACACTCAGCTAGCCACCAGCCAGCCACATGCCCAGCTCCTCTACAGATGCCCCATGCCTCAGCTTACCCATTCTCTAACCAGTTCCCAACCCTTGATCTCCACCCTCATCTCCCATGCCTCACCCCCCCGATCCTCTCACCCACTTATCCACAGCCTACTCACCCACCTGTCCCCTAAATCCCACTCCCATCATCTGCTAATTTTCCATCTACCTGTGCATCCATCGACCGGCCCATCCACCCTTCCCTTCACCCATCCCTTCCCCCATGGCCCTCACCCTCCCAGACCACACTTCCACTGCCCATCTTCTTCCCATGCACCCCTGTCTTCCCCGCCACCCACTCCTGTGTATTTATCCTGCAATCGCCCGATGCTGCATGACTGAGTAACAAACCTGTTGGTCCCCAGGAAGGGCCTGGGGCATGGAGCCCACCTGACCAAGGGCGGCAGCCAACCCCATCATCCCTGCATGGCCTCGCCCTTCTATGTGGGTTCTGAGGAGTCCCACTCCCCACTCCCCCTGTATTCACTCAGCAAACCTTGTGAAGATAGACTGAGAAGAATAGTGACAGTTAAGGGTTGCACCTGGGCACCAGCCACGGACCGGGCCTTGACTGCGGCACCTTCCCCTGTGCAGGGCAGCAGTGGTGATGAAACAGTCAGAACTCAGTCATCGCGCAGTCAGCAACACCAACCGCCCCCAGCAGAGCAGCCATGGCCCTGACCCATGCACTGATGCATCAGGAGGAGTCACTGTTAGACAAGCATGCGGACAGATGTGGAAAAGACCTGGTAAACACACGGCGACCGTCCCTGGGAGGCACGTCTGGTTAGGGAGGACTCTCTCGCCACAGGGCCGGAGAGCACAGTGACAGTGACGGGTCAACGTTGAGTACCGCATGTGGATGACACCATGTAACTCTCACCAAGACCCTGGAGAAGTGGCACCCTGTTGGCCCATTTTGCAGAAGAATAAACCAAGGCCTCCGGTACTGGCGGGGGGCGGGGGCTCAGGCTGGGCTTCCCACGCCTCCCTCGGGACTTCCAGCCATGGTTTATCAGAGAATTGAATCTGTTGGTAGCTCCTGAGGGACCGCAGAGCCCAGGCAGGTATGCTGGGGGCCTCACACAGGACCAGCGGACCAGGCCCACCACCACACCCAGTATCTTGGCCTGTACTTTTCCCTCCAGCCCTAGGGCTCTCTCCATCTTTCTCTCTCTGTATCTCTCTCTCTCTCTGCCTCTATCTCTCCTCTGCCTTTCTGTCTCTCTCTGTTTCTCTGTCTCTCTTTGTCTCTCTCTTCACCTCCTGTGTCCCAATGTCCCAGCCTTGCTTCCCATCTCTCTGCAAACCATCCTTCCCACTTCCTCAGGTTTGGAGTCCACAGAATAGTAGTCCCAAAAAGATAAATCCTCATCCAACTCCCCAAAGCCCATGAATCAGACAGCCCTAGGATCCAGGAAGAGACTGGAGGATCCTTCCTGGCGCCTTTGGAGCTTGTGGGCCTGGCATGCCTGGGTGACTCTCAGGCACGCTCAGGGCAGCTCCTGGTAAACACTGGGTCGATGCCGGGAGACAACAGGACCTCTGGGCTCCAGGCTGTGCGAGGTCAGACCTGTGTTTGAAGCCCCTGATGGGTCTGTGGTGCTTCCTTACTGGTACGGGACCCTCAGGTAGATGGAGGTGGCCAGGTGCCATCCTGGGACTCACTCACTTCCTGTGACATTCCAGCCTCACAGAACCGTACCTGGAGTCCTCTGCTCCCACCCAGAGCCCCCGCCACACCCCCTTCTCCCAGCAGCCTCCTGAGGCTGCTCCAGCTCACAGCCCCTTCCAGCTCCCACAGTCAGGCTCTCGCTCTGTCTGTGTGTCCCAGGGACAGGACATTTGCTCCTGGGGTTTTGGCAGCCCAACCAGTAGGCTCAGACCAGGGGAGGGTGGCTGAGCTTCCAGACAGGCCAAGTTCTCAGACACGCGACGGGCTTGTTAGCAGAACGACACAACAGGCAACCAGGGGAACCTCCATCTGTAAGCACTTGGTCAATGTAAATTAATGCCAGCAGATGGATCTGGGATGACACTGGACAGCGCCATCGGTGCCACCCAGGTAAATTAGGGTATCATTAATGATCGTGACAGAAAAACGCACCATCAGCAGCAGTCCCTGAGAAAGATGACAGTTATTTACAAAAATCGTGCTGTTTGCAAATCTGTGCAAAATTCTCCCAGCAGAGCTTTACGGCACTATCTGCAAATTATCTCCGCCCGAGGTTCCCGGCCCTGCATATTAACCAGCGTCTGCAGTTTAATTGGAAAGAGAACGACCGCATTGTAAATCGCGCTTCCGCCATCTGTCTCTGTCTCCTGGGGGGGGGGCCCGGGAGCGCAGACCTTGGAGAGAGCAGATGGACAGCAGGGCCTACGCCCCAGACTCCTCACCTCCCCCGTCCGAGCCACGATGTTGCATCTGGTCCCTCCTTTGCGTCTGGTCCCTTGCACAGTCCCCACCACCACGCTGGCAGACTCGGCCCTTCTGTGCTCGGTCGCACACGGTGCACAGCGGCTCTGATGTGGGCTGTACATGGCGACGAGCAGTGGGCGTTACAGACCTGAAAGTTGAAGAAGGTGTGCAGAGGGCCATGTTTTTCTCCTTCTTTTCTGTTTGAAAGCGGGATTTATTGTGAGGGCAGAAAAGCTCCCACAGTGGGAGGGACCCAAGGGGGTTGCCCGATGGCCATATTTTTCAAGCAAACACATTCAGTGGTCTTCTCTCAAGTGGGTCAGTTGTTACAGACGGGAGGGCACAAAATGACATAGAACAAAGGTCACTATGGGCCAAATACCGGTACCACCTGGCAGATGCTGAGCTATTGCTGAGTGAATTCCAGGTCATGATGGGCCCCCGGGCTCAGTATCACCTGCCAGGAGGGCAGCAGGATGGGCAGGTCCACGCCTGCAGCTTTCTGGACGTGTCCCGGGCTGGCTGTGTCTGTTAGGCCCCATATCGGCAGGTCTGGGACACGGGCAGAGGGGACCAGGAAGTGCCAAGGCTGCTCAGAAGAAGCCCCATGACCCTCCTGCCAGAACTCAGAGCAGCTGGGGAAGATGCAGAGGAGGGGAGGAGACGGCACTGCAGTCTCAGATGCCCACAGAGCACTAGGATTGCAGCCCTGGGTGTGGCCGGTTTCTCTGTACAGGGCACACCCATGCCATCCACATGCTGTCCACCAGGACACAGGCTCACACCCATGGGCTTGTCTGGTCTGAACTGAGGTCCCAGGAACCCAAGTGCCCAATGCCCTGGCCAATACCAACATGGCACAGGGGCGCTCTCATTGGTCAGTTTTATTTTTCTTAACTTACGTATGTGTTCAATCACAGTTGTATTTGCATGGCTAGAAGAAGTGATCATGAAAGGTTTAACATAAAAAGCATTTGCTATCCGGGCTCGGTGGCTCAACCTGTAATCCCGTGCTTTGGGAGGCTGAGGTGAGTGGATTGCCTGAGCCCGCGGGTTTGAGACCCGCCTGGACAACTTGGTAAGACCTCATCTCTACAATAAATAAAAAAATTAGCCAGGCGTGGTAGTGTGCACCTGTAATTCCAGCTACTTGGAAGGTTGAGGCGGAAGGATCGCCGGAGCCCAGCAGGTCGAGGCTGTGGTGGCTGGGAGCGGCCACTGCACTCCAGTCTGGGTGACAGAGTGAAACTCCAACTCAAAAAAAAAAAAGTATTTGCTGGCCTGGTACAGTGGTTCACACCAATAATTCCAGCACGTCAGACCAAGGTGGGAGGATTGCTTGAACCTAGAAGTTCAAGACCAGCCTGGGCATGATAGTGAGATTTCCATCTCTACAAAAATCAAAAAATCACCCAGTCATGATAGCATGTGCCTGTAGTCCCAGCTATTAGGAAGGCTGAGGTGGGAGGAGGATCGCTTGAGCTCAGAAGGTTGAGGCTGAGGTGAGCCTTGACCGCGCCACTGTACTCTAGCCTGGGTGACAGAGTGAGACTATGTCTCCAAAAAAGAAGGGAAGGAAGGAAGGGAGGGAGGTAGGAATGGAGGAAAGAGAGAAAGAGAAAGAAAACTCCCAAGCCATGGTCAGAAAGCCTGGGCGCCCTCCCTGTGGATTTCAGTCCTGTTCTTCTTCCTGGTCATCTCAAGACAAATGTCAGTGAAGATTGGGCTCAAAATACGATATACATACGGGTTTTAGAATTACAGCCTGACCCGAGTGCTCGGCCTGTTGACACTTTTATCCAGGATGGGACATGGATGGGATGCAGCTGGTGGGGAAGAGGCCCTGAGAAGAAGGAAAAGACATTTGGGTGGACTCCAGTGAATACTGGATACTTGGAACCCCCAAATCCCCAGAAGCCTCCACGAGCAGTGAAGCGGCACCTCCTCCCCATCAGAGGGGCCAAACCCTCTGTGCTAATGCTCTCACACTGGCCTCCTGGCCAGCTGTCCCCAAGTCCCATGCTACCTTCTGTGCTCCTGAGCTGTGACCACACCCAGAGCTCTCCACCCCCAGAGAGAAGCTGCACTGTCCACTCTGAACGTGCAGTCAGCACCAGAGAACAGCAAGACCATGTGAGGTTGGCAAGGATGTGGTGAAGTGGCATGGATGTGGACTCTAAATGTGTCACATAGAGGGGACAGGACACTTGCCCAGTCTGGATTTTATTTTTTTTTTGGCTGGAGTTTCACTCTGTCGCCCAGACTGGAGTGCAGTGGCACATTCCCAGCCACTGCAGCCTTGACCTGCAGACTCCGGCGGTCCTTCTGCCTCAGCCTTCCAAGTAGCTGGAACTACAGGCATGTGCTACCACACCCAGCTAATTTTTGATTTATTGCAGAGATGAGGTCTCAATAAGTTGCCCAGGTGGGTATCGAACCCACGGGCTTAGGCAATTCACTCGCCTCGGCCTCCCAAAGTGCTGGGATTACAGGCTGAGTCACTGAGCCCAGCTTAGTCTGGATTGAATGTTCCCACTCCAGCAGCTGAAGCTCAGACCCATGGTGGCCTCACTCCATGGGGCTGAGATGTCACAAGTGTCCTTGACCACGGAGGAGAAAGCCATGCAGCCCCAGGACAGGGGACATCCACACACATGAGGAAGTGACTGTGTCAGCCAAGCCTGGTGAGCAACACAGAAATGGAGCTCACATCTTCATTCTGTATGTATCCTTTTTCCCCACCCTTACTAGTTTTTAGGTTGTTTTGTTTTTTTGTTTGGTTTTGTTTTGTTTTTAGAAGCAGGGTGATGCTCTGTCACCCAGGCTGGAGTGCAGTGGTGCCATCATAGCTCACTGTAGCCTCCAACTCCTAGGCTCAAGCAATCCTCCTGCCTCAGCCTCCCAAGTAGCTGGAACTACAGGTGCCTGCCACAAAGGGAGAGGGTGTGACTCCGGAAAAGAATTCAAGATAACTGGTAGTATTTCACATACACAGCAGGCACCTTTTACACATCTATGACAACAAAACACTAGGATTTTAACAATGTCGACAGGTCAGGAGAAACACGATGTAGGAAACCAGACAGAGTAGGTTTATGTTTCAGGATAGTGTAGACATGAGGTAGAACTGGCAAGAGATCTCTACCTCCAGACAGCACTAGGTGTTCTGGGTCAAAATGTGCTGCTTGCGGAGGGAGCTCCTGTCGTCGGCCGTGACACCACCATTCATCTCCCTGCCTCTTCCGTGTGTTGGTTTTCCCTCAAGTCGCCGGGTATCCAGTCCTTATGCACAGCCCCTGAATGGGGAAGCCCTTAGGAACACTGGGAATCCCTTTCAGCTTCCAGGCAATCTGCCTCTAGGACCTTTGCTAACACTCTGATCACTGTATCCAGGATCTGGCGTGGATTCAGGTCCGCTGAGCCTCTGATCAAGCCTGGGGTTTTCCGGAGTCTTTGTGTGTGTGTGTGTGTCAGAGTCCCACTCCGTCACCCAGACTGGAAGGCAATGGCCACCACAGCCTCCACCCGCTGGGCTCCAGCGATCCTTCCGCCTCAGCCTTCCAAGTAGCGGGAAATACAGGCAAGTGCTACCACGCACGGCTAATTTTTGATTTTATTGTAGAGATGAGGTCTGGCCAAGTTGCCTGGGCGGGTCTCGAACCCGCAGGTTCAGGCAATCTACTTGCCTCGGCCTCCCAAAGTGCTGGGATTATGGAGAGGTCCCTGTGAAGTCCTTACACACACCTTTGCAAGTCTCTCAGTCACCTAAGGGAGTCTGTTTGCACAGACCGAAGGGAAGAGTGCCTCTGATCTTTGACCCAGACTGGAGTTCCCTATTCTCCTGGGGGTTTTCATCACCTACATAAATACTACACAAATAAAGGGAGAGAGCAACACTTAGGAAAACATAAAATGACATAAAAGAAACACGTGCCAATCAGGTTTTTAAAATATGATATATCCCATCAAACCAAGCATAGCAAACCAGCTGGCTTTCTTAGCAAATTCAAATACAAACAAAATGATATCTCAACAAAAGCACTAACAGGTCAGTTCAGCATTTCTCTGGTGCCTACAAAGCAGTTCCAGAGAACCCAAGTGAGAAAGCTTCCCCCAGCCTCCTGCGTATGTCCAGGGTTGGCTTACCGAATAAGCGCGTCTGCTTTGCAAGATCGGGTACCCAGCAAGGCCTCTTTCTTACCAGTTCATCAAAGGCTGGTCCTGGTCTGTGAGACTCCTTTCCAGAGAGTCCCCAGAGCACACAGTGTCTCTGGCAGCTGCTAGGGCATCTCTATCAGGAGATCCCGTTGACCAAGGTCCTGCAATACCAGTTGTTATGGTCCGCGTAATGCTCGGCTGCTCCCCTTGATACCAATAAATCAAAGGGGTAGGGAGCTGGTTTATTTCTGAGATCGAATCCAGGGAGCAGAGCCGGACTGTAGGTATTTCTAAAATGGTTATACTCACCCTCCAAGCTTTTACAGTTCACTTTTATATCTCCAGAGTTGTTAGTGCCTATATGCTAGCCACGTGACCAGCATAGCCTTGTGTAGAACTTGAGTTTTGCTCCAGACTTCCTGGTGTCAGGTATCAGAGGTATCTCATAGTTTTTATCGGTAGATAGGGCCCGGCAGAAGCGTTAATCAATCTTGCCATAGTAAAGGGAGCTTAAAAGGTCTAAGACATGCATTAAACAAAAGTTATACAAATCGCAAAACTTATGATTACATTGATACAAAAGTTGTACAAATCACAAGGCTTCTGATTACATTGATACTATATTATTCAAACTTATAACCACTCAGAAAAAGGGACTAAACGGGATTTGTATCTTTCAGTTGATTGGGCATAGTCTACAGGGAAGTCAAGGATCCTGTGAAGCTACTTACTGGGAATGCATAGGAGATAAGCGGACTCTCAGTGGTGTGCTCAGGAACTGTGCAGGAGTGCTCAATTGCTCTGTCCTTCTCTAGGGGCTGTAACAATATAGATGGACATTAGCGGGTCTCTGTATCACCACCACACACAACTAAATTTTGTATTTTTTGTAGAGATGAGGTCTTGCTATGTTGCCCAGGCTGCTCTCAAACTCCTAGGCTCAAACGATTCTCCCACCTGGGCCTCCCAAAGTGCTGGGATTACAGTCTGAGCCACCGAGCCCGGCGCAGATTCCTGATTTTAAGAGATCCTCCCGCCTCAGCTTCCCATCGTACTAGGATTACAGACCGTGCCCAGCCTCTTACTATTTTTAGTTCTGTGGTGTTCGACATCTCAGCTCTAGGCTGTGAACACCAGGTGGAGTCACATGGAAGAGAAGTGTATTGCTGCAGAGGTGGCCACAAAGGTGGCTGGAACCCATAAATGGGAGGGAAATGGGGAAGCTGCATCATCTGAGGTGGCCTCACAGGCCCAGTCACATCAAAGTCAAATATGGTGGATAACTGGGAGCCTTGGCAGGGTAAGGCAGGCCAGGCACGCTCCTCCAGCCCTGGCTGTCAGTGGTTGACCTCCAACTGCCTTCCCGGGCTCCCTGACCACTGCCTTTGTTAGGGTCAGGACCTTTGTGAGGGTCCTGACAGCAGTGGGGGGAGCAGGACTGGGCCCTCCTCTGTCTTGGATGAGGTCTCCTGGCCTCGGCTTCTGCTGGGCATCACCTCCTCCTTGGTCCTCCTGCCCAAGGGAACCTGGGTCCTTCATTCCCACTCCTGACTGGCCCTGCAGCCCCAGGGAGCAGCAGTGGCTTCCAAATGGGCCAGGCCTTCCTTCCTTCGCCAGGTGTCCAGGTGGATTCCTTCTGCTGTCACCTGATAGAGGCACACGTTTAACCAGTTCCTCAGGCCTGGGTAGTTCTGCTGACCAAGCTGATGTCAGCTGCCTTGGTCTCCCTTCCCTCCTCCCAATAAGGCTCCGTCAGGATCTCCCCAGCTTCACCCCTTCACCTTCCCACTATGCTGCAGGCAGCGTGTCCCCACCCCACGCGGGGGGGGGCAAGACAGACTGGACATATCTGCCCACTCCCTGACTCTCCTCTGTGCCCTGCATGGCTCTGGGGCTTGGGCTGTCTTAGAGGAAAAGGGAAAGCCCCGCCCTGGGCACCACCAGGGGCTAGGGTAGTCGGTCCCAGTGAAGGGTCAGCCTGCAGGGAGAGAGGACAGTGAGGGGAGAGTGGGGAACGGGGAGTGTGGTCACCAGGGGAGCTGCTGCAAGAGAGTAGAGGGGCAGCAGAAGCAGAGACCCCGAGTCAGAGGAATGAAGGTCAGAGAGGTCAGGCCAACCGTAAAGGTCCTGCCCTGCACAGTGGCCATGACCTGCAATCATGGGTAGATGCTGGGAATAGCCCAGGCAGCAAAGGGGACTCATGGAGAAGGAACAGGTCCCGTGATGGGTAAGTGTGAGAGTGAGGGTCGCAGGCAGAAAGACAGGCCCTTGCTGGGGTGGTGGGGGTGGACAAGGATCTGGGAAATGGACTGAGAAATCACTGGCTCCAGCCATGGTGGGCTGTGGGCATAAGAAGCCTCTAGGACAAGCACGTGGAGGGGCTGGGGCCTCTGGATGCAGAGTCTGCGGCCCAGGAGAGGCCTGCAGGATCAGCAGTTGTCAGCACCAGCAGACTGAGATGCCAGAGACTGGAACAGCATGCAGAGGCCCAGGACAGGGCTTGCTGAGCCTAGGAGGAAGGACCCAAAAGGCTGGGGATGGCCATGGCGGGGGTACCCCAGGAAAGGAAGGGTAGGCATGTGGGTGCTTGTGTCCAGAGTATCTACGGTATCTGCGTGACAGTCTCATATGTCCATGCATGTTTTCATGTGTGTCCATGTGTGTCTTTGTGAGGGAGTCTGTGTTTCCGTGTCAACATTTCTGTGTTATTATGTGCTGGTGTCTATGTATCTGTGTGTTCTGCACGTAGTACTCTGTGTACCTGTGTGTCCATGAGTGTATGCAGTCTTCTGGGTTCACAGGGCCTGGGGGCAGCTGGTGCAAGGGCCGGGGTTCAGGTGCTGAGGACTATCCAAGACAGAGCCCCGCGGCCCTGAGGATGGGGCCACTAGGGGGAACACGTGGTCAAGTCACGGTCAAGGTCACTTCAGCAGCCCTTGGAGCGTGGATTGGAGGATCCCAGGAAGCTGGTGAACAGCTCAAGGGTCACCGGGACTATCTCTTACTCCAGGACCCCAGGCTTCAAGGGTGGGGCTATCCCCCCTTCCCCACTGCCCACAGCAACCTGGCTCCCGTAGCCAGGCCCAGGTCCCCACCATGGGTTGTGGTGGGCTCTAGCTCAGAACCTGGCACAGAGGACTCTGGGTGGGGCAGGGCTGGGCCAACAGGGCAGAGGGTGGGAAGCCAAGGCTCCTGCCTCCCCTCCCTCGAGCTGTGGCCTCTGAGTGTCGATTCTGCCTGACAAACTCATTGATGGCAGGGCCCGGGTTAATTAATTAATTAGGGACGGCGGCCTCCGAGGACAGTGGGCTGGGCCGGGCCGGATCCACTGCTGGAGCTTTATTAATGCATAAAGTGAGTGCTTAAAACCCACACAGCCCCAAGCCGCAGTTGAGGCTTTTCATTAAACAAACCTATAAAATTACTTGCCTCATTATGTATTTTCGCGACTTCCTCCAGCGTCCCGTTCCCTCCCCACCTGCCTCCCACCGCGCTCTAAGTGCCTATTTGAAATCAATTTCTCTAATAATGGACTTAATGAGCTCATCAATTAGGGCTGCCATAACCGAATGTCGCCGGGCTCCGCGGTTATCAGTTAAACTCTGGAACTCATTTCCATGCTCCATCTATCACGGGCGCCCACGCTGCGGGGCTGCTGCTCTGGGACGATAGGGAGACCCCAGCCCCTTCCCACCGGGCACTGGCTGTCCCCAGGAGAGGACAATGAGGATGAAGCGGCCACCTGACTGGGAGTGGCCACGGCGCGATGCGCTGTGCCCGGTGTAATTAGCAGTAATGGATGGCCAGGCAGCCCCAGATAAGATGCCGTTCCACATGGACAGTCCTATTAGGCCACTCTCACCCCTGTGTGTGGCCTTCCACGTGGCTCCGGATCCCCAGCCCCTTCCAACAGCACTCGGCTTGTAGGTGGCCGATGCAGAGGGGCTTTGAGTCTCCCCACATCCCTGGGCTCCCTCTTGCCATCCAGACCAGGGCCAACGAGGGGGCTGGAGGATCCCAGCAGTCAGGAAGGGAATCGGAAAGGTGGAAGGTTCCAGAAGCGGATTGGGAGCATTGGGAAGGGAGCTGTCAGGGGCATCCAGGGCTAGACACGGCAGAGGCAGGTCCATAGATCTAACGGGGACCTGGACAGGTGCTGTGTGGGGGAGGGGCGGGGCCCACCTTGGAGCCAGGGATTCTGGGGTGCAGTGGAGTGGGATCTGGACGTTAAGGGCAGGGTCCACTCTGCCCTGCTGAACTCCAGATCTTGGGACTGTCTGGTGTGCAATGTGCAGTGAGACGAACAGACTAACAGAGGGTTGCATGGACAGTGGCTTTCAGTCCAGTGAGGGGGATTTCTGGGAGAAACCACATCCCAGGGAGGGGTGAGGTGGCCATGCTGAGCTTCTACACCCAGCACCGGGACATGAATCTTTGTCACTACATGTCTCCCACCTTGCCCCACCTCCAGGCAGAGGAGTGGCCACCTGGAGGGAAACAAGGGGACCAGGATCCCAGGTCCAGGATGGCCTGTGTGTCTCCCAAGTCAGAACCTTCTGGGGCTGGGGGAGATAAGGAAATAGGTCCCTTGCCTCAGGGTGCTCTTGGGAAACTGAGGCACAGATTTGGTGCCTCCCTGCCCAAACCAGAGACCAGGGTCTGCTTTCCACAGCACAAGTGCTGCCCACAAGGTTCCTGCCCCAGCCTGGGCCCAGGGTCCTCTGGGCAAACCCTCACCTTGGTCAGCCTGGCCTGTCCTCTGCATCCCTGGAAGCCCAATGTTACCGCCAGCCCAGCCTCAGGCCAAACCCACCCTCCTGCTGCCCTTCCTCCTGGTAAAGCCTGGAAGTTTATTTAGCCACCCACGGCCCCCACACAGTTGCAGCACAGACACCGTGCACTTTGGGGGTAGGGCTGGAGGATGCTAAGGAGAACACAGGTAGGAATGGGGGGACAGGCAGGGGTGGGGGCTGACGGGGCAGGAGACCTGGGACACTATTTATCTCTTCACCCCTCCCCCACACTCTCCAGAGGGCCAGAGTAGGCATGTGAGGCCCCCATGTCCCGGGTTGTCCTGGTGTCCCCGTAGCCCTCCTGGCCACTATTTGTCACAATCAGGCTTTTCTCATTAGCAAAAGGCCATTAGGAAGCTTCAGCAGCTGGAAGCACCTCATGGGACTTCTCAGCCACCACCTCCAGGTTGCCCACAGGGCTGACCCCCGACGCGGTGGGAGCAGGAGTAACCTGTGTGGCCACAGAAGCCCTTGGCTGCAGCTGCAGTTCCACCTGTGTCCTCTGCCTGGCTCTCCCCCAGCACAGGGTGCCCCTGGGCCCAGAACTTGGGGTGAATTGAGCTGGAGTCCCAGGAAACAACTCCAGGGAGGGACTGCCCCTCCTGTTGTCCAGGGAGGGACCCCAGGGCACTGGTGCCAAGACTCGAGTCTATACACATTGTGTGTGTGACAAGGACTGCGGAGACACAGCAGAGGGGGGCAGTGACCAGTGGAGGGACAACTGTTCACAGAGGTGTGGACAGGCTTCCTTCTGCCGGGGACCATGGGCTCTGAGCAGAGTAGGGGTCAGACCAAGAGGCCATGCAACCTCAGGAGTGACGGTGAGTGTGGGGGCCTGAGAAGGTGGAGCCAACCTGAGGGGCTCAACAAGAGGCCTAGGGATGGGACAAGGGGCCCAGGGATAGATGGGAGGACAGGCCTGAGGACTGCACAGGAAACAACTGGTGACGGAGGGTGCAGAGCTATGGAACCCTCTGGAGGTGTCTATAGGAGGAAGGAAAAGTCAGATCAGCTGGACCAGGTGATGCTGAGGGGCGGCATGTTTTGGGACCTGAAACAAGCCCATGGTGACTAGACAAGACCAAGTCCCCTTATTGGGGGAGACCTGAAGGCTAGGGGGGAGTGTGGGGGCAGCTCCTAGGAGAGGCTGGGGAAGGTAAGCAGAAGGCACAGGTCAGGACAGGATGGTTTCAGAAGGGGGCTTCTGTAGAGGCCACAGGGAGATGCATACCCCAGGGAGTCTGTAGATGCACCAGCAGGGCTGGATAGGGCCTTCAAAGGCTCTCTCCCTACCCCTTGAGTGTGCTGGGTGGTTTTCACGCTGAGTTTTTGATGAGGGCTTGGGTGGAGGCGAGTGTACAAGGAAGAAATGACAGGCCCACTTGCTGGAAAGACCCCTCCCCAGCCCAGCTTAACACTCTCCTGCAGCTGGGCCCCTCCCTGGCAGCAAGGCAGTGTCCTCTTCTCAGCTATCAGGAGCCAACTGGGGTCGGGCCCTGCCTGAGGCCTCCTGGTGTCGAGGAATGGTGGTCTTTCTCTCTGCATCCCTTGTGGGGCTATCCTTGGCTCTTCTCTGGGCCTTGGTGTCATGGTCTCCCACTGCCATCTAGGTGCCATCAAGACCCTCAGCAGGTCACTGTCCACAAGCAAGACCCACACTTCAGCTAGGAAGAGCCCCTCTGGCACCAACTCCAAGGGCAGAAGGTGCCCACTGGACACTGAGCCAATGGAGGATGAGCAAATGATGGGGCTCAGCCCACCTGGCTGTCATCTCTTCCCTGTACACCTGTCTCCACCCAAGCCCTGGGGTTGTTCAGATCTCATCAAAAGCTCAGGGTGAAAACCACCCAGCACACTCAAGAGGCCCCTGAGAGAGGTCAGGGTGGTCAGAGGGATAAGAGTTGCGGCCAAGAGGGTGTCAGCATGGACTCTGGTGCAGAAGAAACCCAGTCCCTTTACTTTCTGATGATGTGACCCCAGGCAGGGGATGGCAGCTTGGGAATGGTAGCTACTCAGCATCTCTCCCTCAGGAGTCTCTGAGAGACATCAGCTCAGAGACAGACACAGGGTCACTACTCAGAAATGGTGTGATTTCCACCAGGTGGGAATGAGCCCGCCCAGGTAAGGCTGCCTCTGGGTCATCAGTCTCAGGAAAGAGGGGGGTGAAGGTCTCAATGTGGATGGGCTCCAGAGGTCCCAGCCATGCCCTGGCTCTTGGCTTTGTGGGCTACAGACCCTGCAGGGGGCTTCCCAGTCTCTTGGCCACAGTTCAAAGCCCTGCAGTTGGGTTGACTGAGACTCACCTAATGATCACTTGACCAAATATTTACATATTAATCAAAACCCTCGTTTAGGAATATGGTTCTTGGTGTCCATTGAGACTGCTGAAACCAAGTTCACGATGCCCATGGCCCTGGGCTAGGGTGTGGTCCAATAGATGCCCCCATAGGGACAGAAACCCCGCCTGCTGGAGGAAATCAGGTGGAGTGGCTGGGATTTCTAGGGTCCTGGGATGTGAACATCATACCTGTGCACACCAATCCACCCTCACTCCTCACTGGGGAGTACAGGAGAGGCACCCAGAGAGTTTGAGCTCCCACAGTGCTGGGAAAGACCTCAAATCCAGAGAAAGTGGTCTCCATTGTCCCTAAAAGCTCATCTGAAGAAGCTCACCTGCAGAGATGGGTATCTTCAGAGGAGGAGTATCTGCAGAGGAGTATCTGCAGAGGAGGGACATCCTTAGAGGAGGGGTATCTGCAGGGGAGGAGCATCTGTAGAGGAGGATCATTTGAAAGGAGGGGCGTCTGCAGAGGAGGGGCAGCTGCAGAAGTGGGGTGTCTGCAGAGAAGGGGCTACTGCAGAGGAGTATCTGCAGAGGAAAGTCTCTAGCAAAAGAGTATCTGCAGAAGAGGAGTATCTGCAGGGGAGGGGTGTCTGGGAGGAGTCATATCTGCAGAAGAGGAGCATTTGCAGGAGAGGATGTCTGTATTGGAGGCTCGTCTGCAGAGGACAGAGTGGGTCTGAGCAAGTAACTCCTGGCTTCAAATGCAGATACTACCTGTGTGTGGCGGGCCAGGAAGATACTGGTACTTTCCCCAGGGCTTTCCCCAGGGCTGAGAAGTGTTGGAGAAGTGGGCATCCCTGGTGAGGGTGCTGGTCTATCTGCCCAGCAAGGCTCAGTCCCAGTTCCAGGGCAGCAAGAGTGGGGAGGGGTGGGGCCCAGGACAAGGCCAAGCTCCCTGCAAGGCTCAGCTCCCACATTTTTCTGGGCACCTTCTTTCCCACACAGGGCAGTGCTATAGCCTAGATGCCTGAGTCCACACCTTGATGGAATCCTTTGCTCAGTTTCCCTGACTGTAGGATGGGTATGGTGAAATCCCAAGCCCAGGCCTGTGAGTTTCATGAGCTAATGGAGGCAGCACCAGCTCTGGACCTGCCTGGTGCTACAGCTGGTATGAAGGCAGGTAGGTGCTGAGGGGTGCTATTAGGATCTGAGCAGCAGGTGTGGCTGTAGGGCGCATGCCCTCCTTTGAGAGGGGGAGGACAAGGGGAAGGAGTGATGGGTTAAGAGGATAAGCAGTCAATCCAGACTCCCCACAGCCAGGATGGAGAAAACCTAAAGGACAGGAGGCCTGAGACAGATGGGACAGGGCTCTGGGTGGGTGGGGCTACAGGCGGGTGGGGTTCCAGATGGGGCTGTAGGTGGGTGTGGCTCCAGATGTGGCTCCAGGTGGGTAGTGTACCAGGTGGGTAGGGCTCCAGGTAGGTGGGGTTCCAGATGGGGCACCCAGTGGGGTTGGGACTCCAGGTAGGCCTCCAGGTAGGTGGAGCCACAGTGGGTGGTGTTATAGGTGAGGCTCCAGGCTCTAGGCCTGGGTCCTATCTCCTAGCCAGCATCTCCTGGTCTGCCAGGCAGGCCTGTGACTTAGTGACCCTCCCTGGGCAGGACCTCAGTCAGCAATCCCTCAGCCAAGGCCCGGCCTCCCTACATCTCTCCAGACTCCCCTCCTGCCTACCCTCTTGACCTTTCGACATCAGGGCCTCCTGACCTTAGGCCCCTCTGGCTGTCCCTTCTCACTACGACGCATAGCCCTGGGCTTCATGGCACCCTCTTCCTCCCCCACCCCCGCCATAGGGGTCTGCCTGCAAGTGAGCATTCCTTCCCCCAGAGCCCAGCCCGAGCCCAGTCCTCCTAGGAATCCTCAGCTGGAGGGGGAGGTGGTAGCACTCGGTGCCCGGTGGAGTGGGAGCTTTCCAGAGGGCGCTCAGGATCGGTGGAAGGAGGAGGGAGGAGGATAGAGGCCAGCACTGGAGGGTGGGAGTCTGGGTTGGAAGTAGGAGGGGTCCAAGCTGCACTCCTGCACTGAGAGAAGCCCCATCCTCTGAGCTTGCCCTGCTGGCCTCTGCAGACATCCGGTTCCCCTCCAAGCCCCAACGCAGACAGCCTCTCAGGACTCTCATGCCACTCCATCGCCCCTCAGGCCCTGGGTGGCTGTGTCCCCACCTAGCTCAGGCTAAGGGGTGGAGCCAGGGCCCAGGCCCATGAGCCAGCCACAGCAAGGTCCCCAGATATTCCCGAATCTCCCCCCGGGCATCTGCTCCTACTTTGCTGAGACCACAAACTGAACCAGATTTGGGGGACTGGAGAAGCCCCTAATGACACCTTGGCCTTGGGCCCCTCCCCTGCCTGAGGCCACACCCTTGGAACATCTGGGGCCAGGACAGCCACAGAGCTCAGAAGACCTGCCAGAGGAGCAACCCAGGCCCAGGTCTCCAGCCCTCTTCCGTCCCTCTCATCCGCCTGTGAGGACACGTGCACCCCCAAACGCCACAGGCTCCTTAAAGAAACTGCAGAGCTGGAGGTGCAAAAATAGCTGGCCACACACGCCGGCCAGATGGTTGGGCAGCCCGTGGCCTCCGCATCCTCACCTGCTCAGCCCCTCTTAGCTCATGGGGACAAGCCCCTGCATATTGGGCCGGGGCAGCTGTGAGGACCCAGCAGGACCCAGCAGGGACAGGGTTAAGATCATGGTGCCTCCCTCCCCCGTGTTCCCTTTGAAATGGCTCCCTGGTTCCAGAATGACTCCAGCTTCCCCTCTTAATCTGTATTTTACGAGTGAGGAGCTTTGCATTATGCAAATCGTTAGATAGGAACAGGTGACATTTCAGCAAAGAACATGAGCAGGCGCGGCCGGCCGGCAGGCTGCTGATTTAGACATTAGTATTTGTCACCAGGGCGGCGGGGGCGGTGGGGACTGGGCCACCCAGAGCTCCTCGCACCTTAAGGTGGAAGTCTCCCACTCGGCCGGGGCCCAGGCCGCATGCCCTGCACACCCGCATGACCAGGGCGGCACCCACAGCCTTCTTTCCTGCCGGGCCCTGCGCCAGGCTAAATGGTGCCTGCGGAGCTCAGGCCGTGGGAGGGTAGCCCATTGTACAGATGAGGAAGCAAGGCACAGTGGGGTGGGCCTGCCTGTGATCTCCAACTGGTGACAGGGCAGGACCTGAGCCAGACAGGGTCTCACCACGGCACGTCCTGAGGGCTCATTCTCCAGGCTGTGCAGTCCACTCCACTGACCCTTCCTCCAGCAGAGCCCCCATCCTGGCCCCACCCCTGCTCATGCAGCCCCCAGACGCTCTCCCCAGCAGCACACCCCACCCAGGTCCACGCCCCCTCCCACCCAGCCTGGATGCACTCGCGGGCAGGCCTGTGCAGCGGCCATCCATCATTCCACTGTCGGATGCACCCACCGTCCACTGCCGGGAAGTTGTTTGAGGAAGAGTGAGCAGAAAGGGAAGCAGTGGTCGTTGCACTTCGCAGGAGCCCGGCCAGCCCTTCCCATCTGAGCCTCACGCGCTCTCTACTCCCCTCCCATCCTACACTGGCTCTGAGGGGACTGGGAACTGAAACATGGCCCCTCAGGGCCAGAGGCAGACAGGCAGGGATGACTGCCAGGGCAACCCTTCTCCTGTAGCCCCGCAAGGGGCCATCTGCTGTGCCACATGGGCCAAGGATGGACGGTCACCACTGCACGGACCCTCCCTAACAGGGCCAGCAAGTCAGATGGGCGAGGCCCACTGAAGTCTCGGGCAGGCTGTGTTGCCTGACCCCGGGAGCTCTGAGACGCTCGGGGACTGGCGTGGTGGTGGGTCAGTGGGTTGTCAAGTCTAGGTGTGACCTGGGAGCCTGAAAGCTTCCGGCCAGGCCCAGGGCAGGAACAAGCTACTGCCCTGCCTGCCTGGCCTTTCAGGCTCTGGTTCTGCATCTGCAGGAAGGGGTAGGCTACACAATCTTTCCATAAGGTCCCTGGAGTGGCCGAGTGCTCACAGGAGCTCCAGGTAGAGTGGCCTGGGACAGGCCTGATGTCATCCGATCTAGATGATCCCAGATGACTGGGAGGTGAAGTGGGGGTGGGCTGGCTGTGCAGTGTGCGCTGAGTCAGAGGTCAGCCGGGTGCAGGAGTCCCTGTTCACACCAACCCTGTCCCTGGGGAGGAAGGAGGCGCCAGGGACCAAGGCAGGAACCCTTCCTGAGCCAGAGCCCGAACGGCCCGGGGGGTGACCTCCCTCACCCTGGGGTCGCCCAGATACCGACTTCACACAGCAGCGGCAGAAACACGCTTTTCCTTGGGGAGGCTTTGAGGGCAGAAATGAATTCTCAGGGGAGGGGAGGCTAAGGGCCCAGGGACATCATCCCCCACCCGAGAGGCCACCCCAGCAAAGGGGGGAGCCTGAGCCAACCCAGGACCACGGCCCTGTCCCAAGCCCGACTCCACACACCCTCCTCACTGCCCAGAGGCGGACTGCTTCAGGCGGAGTCCCAGACACAGCCCAGTTCCAGGCTCTGTCTGGGGACTCCTGCCACCCCGAGATGCCCGCCTGAGGGGTGCTGGCCTGGGGCTAAGGCATCTGCTCTGACCTGGTGGGTCACCCAGGGCTGGCAGCCCCCACCCCACAAGGCTCCGGCCCCAAAGCCTGGCTCCCAGGGGTTGTGGGGCGTGGTTTATCCAGAGGGGTTCCCCTTGACCACCGAACTCTGGGTTCAGGATGCCTGTAGGTAGGGTGAGGTCGAGGTGGCCTGGGTCGTGAGGGTGCAGACCTTTCTGACTTGGACGCTCACACCGAGACGTGTGCAGTCACAGCACAGGATGGGCCAGCGGCTGAGACAGGTGGCTCAGTCCTCAAACATCCCACAGAGTGTGTCACTCAGCCATCCAGCCAACACTGTGAGCTCAGACACTTGGAGGGCTGTGTTAGTGGGGGAGGGGCACATGGGGTAGGAAGGTGGCCCCAACCTCAGTGACAGTGATGTGGCAGTGGGACCTCAGTGTCAGGTCAGGCGAGGAACCTGTGCCTGTCCACTTAGCGAGGGCCTGCTCTGCTCAGGGAACTGTGGGTCAGGCCATGGGGGACAGCAATAGGGCCACGAGGCAGGGCTGCAGGGCCACAGGGGAGGGCAGCGGGTCCATGGGGGGGCAGCACGACCAGCCCTCTCACAGGCCAGCAGCCAAGGTTCTCGGGGTCAAGGGTGTGTCAGGGGCAATGAGGGCAGACTTGGACCCTTGTCCTCCGTTCCCAGGAATGGGTGGGTGCCGGCCACCTCACGGAGGGCCTTGCAGACCCCAGCCCAAAGTCTCGGCCCCTGCACAGCAGCTTCGAGTGTCTGCAGCTGCCAGCGCAAGGTGAAATTTGCTGGGCAGGGCCTCTGGCTGTCCAGTTTTTGTCCACCAGGATCCTGGCCCAGTTCCTCCAAGCTGCCCTGGACAATCACCTGCTGTCATCACACTACCCAGCCTGAGGCCAGCGCGGTGGGGTCTCACGTGGGTTGGGACCAGTGGGTGGACCAGGCCCTGTGGAGCTTGGATGGTACTCAGGGCAGGAATGTCACTCTCGCTGTCCTGAGCTCCCGATGACCTTGGGGCCGGGCGGGCAGCGCCACCGTGAGCTGTCCCCTGTGAGCTGTCCCCAGCACTGACAACCATGCTGGCTCCTTATCTCTACTCCTCCCACAGGGAGGGAGAGGAGTCCTCAGCAGGGGACTTGGGGGGCGACCTCCTGCTGCCCTGAAGCCCTCACCCTGGGTGGAGGGGGAGGTGAGAACGGTGGGGGCTGCATTATGCATGGGGGGCACAAGCCCCTCTGGGCTACCCCACACCTTTCTCCAGTTAGCAGCTTGGGGCAGAAGCCACATCACTTTCCTCAGTCTGAAACAGGTGTGCATGCACTAGATGCTCAATAGATATGAACTAAAGGAAGACGCAGACTTAGACGTTTAATTTTGTTTTTCTTTTCAAGCACTCTACAGGCCGAGACCTAATGGGATGGGAAGACTGGGTCCCTGCCGCACTCTGTCTGTAGCAGATGAGACACCCATATCCCGCCCTCCTGACACCCCAGCAACAAGACTCCCCCAGCCTCCTGGTCTCTGCCCCAGTCCACAGCAGCCACAGGGACGCCCCAGGCTCCAGCAGCAGGGGAGGGGGCACCCTGGCATCTCTTTCCAGGAACGCCCTGTACTCGGCAGTGACATTTAAGAGGAAAAGAAAGGGAAATGTTCTTGCTCTAATAGTGTGCGTTCAAGTTGGAAATTAGCATTAGAAAAGGAAACACTCTCCCTTATCACTCTCCAGAATAGGCTGGCTCCCTCGCTCTATCCCTTTGTCTATTGTCAATAATCACTTACCTTCAGGCCCATAAATGTCATTCTTGGGGTGCTCATAAACAGCCCGTTCCAGTTTTAAATTAGCAAGTAGAGATATTTATGGGTTTCTATTAAGGGTGATGGGTGGGGGAGTCAGGCACTCGAGCCCAGATAAGGGAGAGGTAGGGGGACCGCGGGATACCCGAGCCCCCACCCCACAGCCGAGGCAGGCGGCTCAGCTCAGGCTCAGGTGTGGACCCAAGACACTTACCACACTCCTGTGGGGGCAGCAGGGACGTCCGCGGCCTGGGGGCACCTGCCGGGCTGAACGCTGCAAAGAAAAGAGCCAGGTGGCAGAAGCCAGGTGAGGAGGGTGGAATTCCACTGGGGGCAGGGTCTCCAGTGCCAAGGGGGTGGTCAGATGACACTGGGAATCCTGGATCCTGCCTGGAGGAGGCTGAGCCTCGGCTGCCACACCTGTAAAATGGTCACTACCAAGCCACTGTGGAGGTAGGTCAGCAGGAATGAGCAAGCACCGGGCACCGGACCCGTCATGTAGACACTCAGCAGACAACAGTCCTCTGATCACAGGCAATGGATGGCTCCTCAAAGGAGGCGACCCCGGCACACGGGAACACACACCAGAACACTCACACTCACACTCACATGCTGTAACACACACTCTCAATATACACTTGCACCGAGACCGGCAAAACTGTTCACACTCACACACACATACACACACACAGCTCTCCAACAAGCCCAAAACCTCCCTCTCTAAAATTTCTCTCTAGACCTCCCTCCCCTCTAGCTCCTCCCTTATCCCAGTTCCTCCCTCGTTCCCAGTTTCTGCCTCTTCTCGGCTTCTCTTTCTTCCCCGGCTTCTCATTTCCAGCTCCTCCCCCTTGCCGGTTCTTCTCTCTTACCAGCTCCTCCCTCATCCCCCAGATTCTCCCTCATTCCCAGCTCCTTTTTGGTGCCCAGATCTTCCTTCACCCCCGGCTCCCCCTTCGGTATATCTCCTCCTTCATCCCAATTCCTCTCTCAATTCCAGCTTCTCCCCTCATTCCCAGGTTCTCCCTCTCTCCAGCTCCTCCCTCATTCCTAGATTCTCCCTCCTCCCAACTCCTTCCTCATCCTCAGCTCCTCCCTCAATCCAAGCTCCTCCCTCACCCCAGGCTTCTCCCTCATCCCCAGCCCCTCCCTCCTCCCAGTTCCTTCCAAACCCCCAGCTCTTCCCTCATTCCCAGCAGCCATATTCCACACTAGAGTCAGAGTGATTTTTTTTTTTTTAACTTTTCACTTTGGAATGCTTTTAGATTTAAAGAAAAGTTAGTGCAATGACAGGGCACAGAGCCTTGGAGCCCCCACCCAGGTCCCTTAATGCTTCATCTCTGTTACCTTTGTCATAGCTGGGCACCTCACTCTTAACCAAATTCCAGACTTGAGGGGGATTTCCTGCTCTCCCACCGAGGTCCTTTGTCTGGTCCCAGACCCCAAACTGTCTCCTGAGGCCCTCTGGTCCGTGACAGACTTGGCAGCTTTGGGGGCACCGACTGATGTCCTGTAGGGCAACCCAGTCGAGGCTTGTGGCATTTGTCTTAGGGCCAGACCAGAACCTCCTCATCCCCTTGTCCCCAGCGCCCACCACTTGATGCACTGGTCATGTGGCTGCTCCCCCCAGGTGTCCTGTGCTGTGGGCGGGTCTCTGGATGCAGTCCTTGCTCCTCCTCCTGGGGCATCCGGCATATTTCCTGTGATTCTTCTGTGAGGAAGATTGGCAGAGGGATTCTTTGAAAACAGAGCTAGCCTCCAGTGCCCCCATGCTCCTTGTCCTCTGGGACCCTGAGACGGAGGGCATCATCTTTCGGGAACCCCAGCCCCTCCAGACAGGCCTTGCAGACATGGACTCCCATGGGACTGGCGAGGACTGGGCAGGTGCCCTGGGACCAGAGAGGACGGGGCAGGTGCCCTGGGACCGGTAGGGGCTGGGCAGGTGCCCCGAGACTGGTGAGGACAGGGCAGGTGCAGAAAGTGGGGCAGACTGGACAAGGTCAGTCAGTGGGTGACAGAGGCTCAGTGCATCTCTGGCACAAGAGTCCCACATTGCATGATGGACTGCTAGATGCCCCTGGGTGGACCGGCTCCCTGAGCCCTGTGACTACAACGAAGTTTTGTTATTTCTACCTCCCTCAGTGTTCACACACACGACATAGAGGTAAAAAGTGTGCCATGTGGACAAGTGACAGGCTGCCTTTACAAAAGGTGCCACAGAGGCTTCAGAGTAATGGCCTCTGACCCAGCGGCCTATGTTTCTAAAGCCAAGTGAGAAGGTCCACTCATGGCAAAGGGGCCCTATCGACCCCAGCAAGAGGAGCAAGATGCAGATCCTGGAAGCTGGCCATCCCCTGAGCACCCACTGCCTGCCCAGGCCCGTGGGGCTGCCTGTCCAGGCCCAGGGGCCTGCCTGCACGGGGCCTGTGGGCTTGGCCTAAGGTCACTGGGGAGGGCAGGCAGTCTCCTCTGGAGAAAGTGCAGCCTGGATGGTGACACATGGCCACGAGTGGGACTCTTCATAGACTCACGCCCGGCAGGCCTGGCCACATCCTGAACTTCTCTGAACTTCCCATCCCCCCTGTGCCCAAGCCACAGGCCGAGTGCACCCTGGTGGGCACGTGGCCTCATCCAACTGCCAGGCGGGGATGGCAGGAGGTCCTGGCAGGGGATGCACCAGAGACACAGGCGGTGACAGGAGCAAGCTAGTGCCCAGAAGAGGAGAGGCAGCATGAGACAAGGGGCTGTCCCGGAGGTTGTTGGCAATACAGCTGGAAGATAGGAAGGTGGATGGGGAGGGTCTTGCTTGCAGCTCAGTAGAAGTAGGTGGGGCTATCTGGCCATCAGGGGATCCCCAAGGCACTAAGAGGATGCTATTGGGTACTGCCCCCCGGGAGTCCTGCAAACAGCCGTGAGAGCAGCCTGTGGGAAGCTGGAGATGGGCCCGTGTAGAGTTCCCCCACACGGATATCAGGTGGTCGGAGGCTGGGGCCAACCTGAGTGGAATGAAGCCCAGAGCCCAGGAAGGAAGACACGTGCAGGTCAGTTGCCTGTCCTCATCCGGGAACCGGTCTCGAACCTCTCGGGTCCTAAACGAACCAATCTCCCTTGTGCCAGAGTGAATTAGAGGGAGCTGAGGACAGGGCGAAGTGGTGGCTGGGACCCAAGGGTGAGCGGGAGGGGAGAGGACCGCCCTGCAGCCCTAGGCAGACAGGGCCGGCCCACCGGCCTTGGCTGCTGAGGCCCCCTGCAGCTGCTGCAGGGATGAGGTGGCCCAGGCCGCGGTGCAAGTGTCCCATGTGGGTTGCAGTCCCGGCGCTTCCGGCCACGCAGCAGCGCCCTACACCGGCTTGTGCGGATTCCACCTTAAATGGCTTTGATCGGCCCTGCACCGGCGAGTGCATGCTAATATTGGCTCCAATAAAGAGCAAATCAGGCCCCTAGTCGACCGGCCTTATCGCACAGTCAGAACTGATGGCTGCAGAAGTCATAAAGATCCCATTTAATCTCGCGCCTATCTATCACACGGCCGTCGCCATCCTCTTTGTGCTGGGGTAATATGTGCTCATTACGAAAGCAAAACAGATCTGGCATGAATAAACGTGGATGAAGTGCTCACTTGGAAGGTGACAGCATGATGGGTGGCGGCAGTAATCGCAGAGAATCGAGGGCTAAATTATTCCATAACTGTGATTTGAGGGGACAGCCCACAGCACCCCATAGCTGCCTGCGGCGTGGCGACGTGTCCTGATAAAACATCCTTCCCAATTTACGGGGCCGCGCTTGACTAATCCGCCGCGGCGCGCACACTGTCTAATCATGCCATCAGCACCGAGAAGGGGCTCAATTGGAACTCAAATGAAAGGAGATTGGAAAACTACCCTCAATTGAAATTACATTTGTAAATGAGCCAGAGTTTTCTGTTCGGAGTGTGAACGTTACGGTAAATCTGCCGAGAAGTCGTTGGCAGAGACAGCGGCA
>NW_007247433.1:166267-169384 GCF_000164805.1 Carlito syrichta
GGGGTGGTTGGGATGCTGCCCGTGCTTGGGGCTGAGGGCACAGAAAGGGGGCTGGTGTCCACGTTCCAGAGAGATGCCCGGAACGAGGTTGGCACCTGGGGAGGTGCGAGGACACGGCAGGAGCACGGGGAGGGGGTGGAAGGGGCAAGCCTGGTCTGCAGAGATGGGACCTCACTTCTAAAATAGGCAGAGGGTGGGCTCCTCGTGGGAGGCAGGGGAGGATGGATGACAGATGAGTCACAGCCTAACTGGCTTCCCCTCTGCCTTCCAGGGATGCCCCTGGCCACCTCCCTCCCAGTGTTACACCTGTTCCTGGCCACCTCCGTCCAGTCCTCTGTCTGTCTGTCATCCTTAGTCCTCTCCCACTGGGGCTGCTAAGTCGGTATGGTCAGGGAGAGATACATCCCACCCCAGGGGATTGGGTCTGGAGCTGTCTTCAGAAGAGGCAGGATGGGGCAGGCGGGGCCTTGATCAGTCTAACTGGCCATGGCCCCATGACATTGGCATGTCCCCAGACCCAGGCACACTCACTGGGGACACTGAGAGAGGAGAGTACAGGGAGAGAGGAGGGGAGGCTGGCCCTTGAGGGTGGCCATATGGCCCCGTGAATGGCTATGTATCCCAGGAGAGCAGCCGACCCAAGTGGAGGTGACCTTGCCCTAGAGTTCCTGGTTCCCCAGGTGGAGGCAGGGCCTGGGCCCTGGCACAAGAGGGATGCTGGTGAGACAGCCGTCAGCAGGTAGAGCTGGGCCCCCCTCAGCCCCGGCTCACAGGCTGGCTTCAGAGAAGGGCCCCTCTACAGGACCACTCCATGGGGTCCTCAGCTCAGGGACAGCCTTGGGGCCCCCAACCATGGGATGCATCCTGGACAGTCCCTAGAGCCAGCGTGGTTCCGGGCCTCCCTGCCTGGATTCCTGGGCCACTGGCCAGGGTGGCCCCAGCACTAGTGAGGTGAGTGCCTTTATGTAAATCAAGCCTAATTAGCCCATCCTCGTTGTGTAGAATATCATTTTTTTAATTACCAGCCCCAGGCAGGTTCTGCCTGCCTGTTGTGGGCCAATTACCATAAATCCCCCGGTAACAATTAACAATGCTGGGCGAGCGGCATGTATTTCCAATGTTATAATTATGCGCGGCCTCTTGTTAATTGGCCTATCTGACTCTGTACTTTTTATGCTGCTCATCTGCTCATTACCGCGGCCATTTAATTCAATTAGCACCTTAATTAGAGGAACAGCCTTGTCCAATGTCGGGGCCTTGTCAGGGAGCCGCTTGATGAGCAGAGACAAACACGGGCCAGGCCACCACAGGGACTGGGAGGCGGCCGAGCGGTTGGGGCGGGGGGGCCACTGGAGGTGCTGTGGGTGGGGGTGCTTCCTGGGGGTGCTGTCCCGCTGCCCTTGACCCCAGCCACCCTCTAAGGTCATGGGGAATAATTCCTGCCCCGCCCCCAAGTGCCTCCCCCATGACCTTCAGGCATCTCCAAGGGTCTCCCCACTGGGCTGCCAACACCCCCAGGCACCCCTCAGGCTGGACACGGCCCCACGGTGTCCAGGAGGGTTTTGTTTGGTGCCAGTCTATTGAAATCGCTATTCCCTACCTATTAATTCTCCTAATTAGAATTAAATGAAGCATGCTAAATTGCTAGATTAACCAATAATTAAGCAGCCACCACACTAAAACTGAACACCTCATGTGGCCTGCACCCCCTCCACTGCCTGTGAGGGCCAGGGGGCAAGCCAGGCAGGAGGGGCTGAGGACCCTTTGGAGACAGTGCGAGTGCGTGTGTGAGCTCACAGGGTGTGAATGGGTCAGGGTGCTGACGAAGGCAGCCTGGGATGAGCCAGGGACTGGGCCCCCGCGTGGGTGAGTGTGAGTGAGAGCCGCGAGGCCTGGCAGCCTCCCAGGATCATCCTGGAAGTCGGAGGTTGGGGGACCCTCAGGGTGCTGTCACCACCGCTCGTCTGGAGGGGACCTGGCCTGGGGGCAGAGTAGTTACGGGGAGGGGGCGGTCACTGGGGCCGACCCCAGGACGTTCTGGGGGCAAGTGATTCGTCCTAAGAACTACCCAAACCATGCTGCTCAATGCTCTCTGCACATCCTGGTGGGCGCTCCCTGCCTCCACCCAGGAGGTCGGGACACCCATCTCGCGCGCCCCCTGCAAACAAGGAAATGAGGCTCCCACGGGCAAGGACAGATCACCAGCGCCAGGAAGGACCGGGAGGGAGAAAGGGAAGGGGTCGCCTCTAGAAGGTGGGGAAAGGGGAGGCGGTGGGGGGGTAGGGCGCGGTCTGTTGAGGCGCCCCTGCGCAGCGACCCCTTTGGACCCTCCCAGCCGGGTGCAGCCTGTCTGGCGAGACTCTCTGTCGGCTCCTAGATCCTCGTGCCCTCGCGTCCCAGCACCGGCGCCGGCGCCCCGGCTGCTCCACGCCCCACGAAACCCCTCGGCCCGGGTGCCCGCCTGGGGGTTCCCGCCCGTATAGCGTCTGCTGGGAGCCCCCTGGTGGCCACTGCCGGGCCCTGCCGCCGGTCGGTGAGTCCACGCCCCTCGGGGGAGCCCCCCATCCCAGCAGCCCTGGGAGTCCCCCACCACGGTCCACTTCGGCCAGGGCCAACATATCCCCCCTTGGGACCCCTAGACACCCTAAGCCCCCGAGACACCAAGCGCCCACCCTCTGCGCCCCCGCCCCCCATCCAAATCCAGTGTCCCAGGTGGAGACTCGCCCACAGCTCCACAGCCAGTAGGAAGCAGTGCAGTCCACACCGGCATGAAGTGCCGTCCACACTGGCAAATCTCAGCTCGGTTGTGTCAGCAACTCACCAGCTGCCAAACCACTGGCAGACTGTCCAACTGCTCTGCGCCTCAGTTTCCCCACCTGCAAAAGGGGCTGGAGGCTACCCTCCCAGGGTTGCCGCGAGGGTTGAGTGAGATTCGGCTCGGAAAGCGCCCGAGCGCGGCCTGGAGGTCAGCGGCGCACGCGAGCTCGGCCACGCGCGCGTCCCAGGCGCCTCCTCCTGCCGGGGACGCCCGGAGAGTCCGCTCTACTCCGGCGGCCGCGACGGCGCTGCTGGGCCTGCGGGGGAAGGCGGGAGGGGCGGCTTTGCAGGCCGAATTCT
>NW_007247433.1:169427-193937 GCF_000164805.1 Carlito syrichta
CCCCCGCCCCGGGCCGGGCCGGGCCACCCATCCCCCGGCAGCCCGCGCCCACGGGGCCGCCGTAAACCTCTCCATAACAGCCGCTCCTGCAGCCAGAAGATACTGACTCCGAGGAGAAACAATGGCACGAATAAAATAAAAATAAAAAAGTTAATTATCCTTTGTGTTTGTAATTTAATTAAAGATGCAGTAAAGTTTTACTGTTTTTCCAGGTGATGATGTTTAGAGCCCCGAGAAGCTATTTGTGCTGGCGAGATTAAAGTGCATTTTAAAATGTTCCTCCAGTACTTTCACATTTGTTGATAGATTTTTAAATTAAACTTTAAATTGTAATCTAAATTACCTCCAACAATTCATGGTCCCTGTAATGAACTCCCACCGTTCCCGCTGTCATCCGTCGATGATGGAGTGCGCGCCTCCGCCGGGGCTGCAGCCGCGGCAGAGGCCTCGGCGGATGCGGAGCCGCAGACCGCCCGGGGCCCAGCCGGAAGGGAGACGAAGCAGGCCAGAAGCATCCAGAAGCCCCAGAGAACCCCAGCAAAGGGCTCCAGGGTTGTGAGGGTAGCGCAGAACGGGAGTCTAAGGCCGGGGCCAGAACCTGGCCGCGCAACAGGCTGCGGGGAAAGTGGGTGGAGAGGAGAGTGACGGGGCCTCCCGCCCGGGGCTCCACCCTCCCGCCCGGGGCCCCGCCCACTCCGCCTCCAGGGTTCCGACAAGGACCGAGGGCCAGTCCAAACTGAATTTAATAATTATGCCCCCTCTCTTACAGAAGTAGACGCTAAGGATAAAAACAATTTTGAGTTATTTTCAGCAAAGGTTTCCCCAAATTGATCATTTTCTTAAAAGTTCGTTACCTGAATTTTCTTCTCCTGCCTATCTTTAATATTATGAGCTAAACCCAGTTACAACTTTAGTACATGACTGTTTCTAAACAGGGAAAATATCTTCCCATCGATTGATTACTGGAGAGTAGCATGTGGGGAAACTGCCGAACTTTTTCAATGCAAGAAGTGAGGTCAGGACAGCAAGGGGATGCCTTTCTCATTTAATACCTATGTGATGAGAATGGACCCTGACAGAGGTAAGGTAACAGGGGAGACTCTGGGACCGTGGGTGTCATGGCAGCTGCCAGCAGGGCCAGAGGGTCAGAGGGTCCATAGTGCCCGGCCATGCACCCAGCTGAACAGTGAACGCCTCTGTGCAACCGACACCACCACCTGCCCCAGGGAAGGCCAAGTGGGCACTGTGTATGCTGCCCAGACCTGCCCTTCAGCTGGACCTGCTCCCCAGCTGTGAGGACATGGAGGCTGGCAGCCCCAGCTGAGAACCCCTTGGAAACTGACCTTGGCCTCAGAAAGTTGCTTGCCCAAGGTCATGCCTCTCCCAGCAGCCACACAATGGTGAGCTGATGATGGGTACAGAGGTCTCATGTCCTAGTGGGGGGTCTCCTTGCAAGACCAATCTGCTGCTGCCCAGCCAGTCAGACCCTGCAGGGGTCAGGTGTCTCTCAGAGAGAATGCTGCTTCATGGGGATGCCCAAAGGAGAGCCCCGGGGGTGCCATTTGCAGCGGAGAGCGCTGTTCCTGTGCTCCAAAATCCAGGTCCTGGTGGACTCCTGAGCGAAGCCTGGGAAGCCTGGCCATGTGACACAGCGACCCTGCAGCTGAGGCCATCCTTGGGAGCTGGGGGCCCACCCACCACCCCTGAGCGGGCTATGCCCAGCAACAATCACAGCAGGAGGAAAACTGTGTACTGGGTTTGGTCAAGGGCAAGACCAGAGGGCACTAACGGCTCAAGCAGGTGGCCAGTGCCCACGTACCACTCTCTGTTCACACCTCAGTCACTCAGGCTAAACATGAAAGCCATTTGAATTTAAAAGTGTACATGCTTTCTCCCCATCCCCCCCCAAATACCCTCACCCCTCCTTCTCTCCTCACATATCCTTGCCTGACTGGACTAGAAGGCCAGTCTTATCTAGTAGGCCATTGCTGGTGTTGAAGAAGAACCAGCTGGGAAAGCTGGTCGACCTAAAGCTGAAAGGAGAGCAGTTGAGCTCAGAGCACAACTGGGTGACAGTCTCAGCATGTGGACAATAAGAAAACGGACAGGACTACACAACTGCCCCCTCAGGGGAATCCTGCAGGACACTGGTAAGCAGCCCTCTTCATGAGCAGTGAGCTTGGCCACCCACTGCATGTGGAAAGAGAAGTGGCCCAAATGTATAGTCCTGTGCCACATAGCAACGTTTTGGTCAATGACAGGCCACATATGTGATGGTGGTCCCATAGACTGTAACACCGAGGTTTTGTTATAGGCTGAAAATAGGCCATTTTGGTTATATTAAAACAATCATCTGGAAAAGACTTAAAAACTTGTATTCTTTTGTAACTAAGTCAGGCTAAACATGAAAGCCATTTGAATTTAAAAGTGTACATGCTTTCTCCCCATCCCCCCCAAAATACCCTCACCCCTCCTTCTCTCCTCACACAACCTTGCCTGACTGGGCTAGAAGTCCAGTCTTATCTAGCAGGCCATTGATGGTGTTGAAGAAGAACCAGCTGAGAAAGCTGGTCGACCTAAAGTTTAGGAGAGTGATACAAGGCCAACAGGAGTGTGCCTGAAAGCTTAGAGAGGACATTGTTCACCTCCCCTCCATCTGTGAATACAAGGACATTGGGTCAGGGCTCTGGGAATAAAAGATTGTTACCATTATGTTTTAAAACAATTTAAAGTAATTGTCTTCAATATTATGATTTTCCCTTCCTTCCAAATATTGCAACTGTCTGCCCCTCCTCTAAAAAAAAAAACTGTAAAAGAACATACTGGAAATTCCAAAGTGGTATCTAAAATGTCAGCATGACCAGGAGACTTGGTAGCACATCAGCGGTCACGTATCATGCTAAAACTGCATGTAGACTTCAAACTTGGGGTGGATGAAGGGCTATGAATTTTGGGTATAAATACTGGAATGAATTTGTGTTGCGGGGAGTGGGTTTTTTGGCAATGATGCTGACTTGTCTCCCTATAACCTGGTTATAGCAGTTAAACACTCCCTTTTCTCCCAGTCTTTGCCTCTCGTATTTTAATTGGCCACAAGGGATAACAGTCGATTTATTGGATCGGGCCATAACAGTCTTACTCCACCTTTTCTATATTTAAACACCCAAATACTTTCTATCATGTTACAGTTGCCTACAGTATTCAGGACACTAACATCTTGTACAGGTGTGTAGCATAGGAGCCATAGGCTACACCATACAGCCCAGGTATGCCTTAGGTTGTACCATCTAGGTGTGTGTAAGTTCATTCTATTATGTTCACACAACAATGAAATCACCTAGCGACACATTTCTCAGAATTCAGTCCCATCGTTATGTGATGCATGACTGTATGCATGCTTTGACTGGCTGGTCAAGGCCTGGAAGGGAAAGGATTGGAAGCTCAGGGTCACAGAGGTTAGCATGGACCTGTGGAAGTGGACATCAAGTATGAAGATCTTTGTCTCCTATATGAATGTTCACAAGAGAGGAGGCTCTGTGCAGCCGATGTGGCAGGACTCACCAGCAGGTGTCAGCCAGCTTGGCCAGCGTGATACACTCATGAATGGGGTGATCATGGTGGCAGGGGCAGGGGTCACACCTGGGCCCATCTGCTTGGCCTCCCTCCAACTAAGATTGATCCAGCTACTGCCAACTCTGGACGTCCAGCTGGCTTGAATCAGAGACTCAGGTCAATCCCCAGAACAGGGCCGCAAGGAGACCAATCAGTCCCTTGGTGCCACCCACGCAGCTGCTACCAGGACCAGAAGTAAGACCTTTTTCTCTGTGATGTCCTTCCAGTGACCTCTACTGAGAAAGCTCCACTCAGGTTCCTGTAAACAGGAAATGCTTTAGAAACTCCCTCATTATCACAGAGCGGGTATTGAAGGGTGAATTTGGACTAGGAGGTAGCAAAAGGCTAAGTGGCACAGTCACCCTTTCAATGACTCAGCTTTCACGTGCACTGTTCTAAACATGCAGTCCTAAAATGACTCTAAATTTCTACCTGACAGGATATAGTTATCCCTCTTACAAGTGAATAAGTTCCCGTTCTGTCCCCAGATGAGAAGACACACAGGCTGCACATCCAAGGCATCCACATGGGTCGTATGGATTACTCCTCAAATTCAGTCCCACTGGGTATTGTTACCTGAAGACTAAACTGTAATGTCAACCTTTAATAATTTATCTATAAAATAAAATGGGAAGGAAGGGAAAAGAAGGCGGTCAACACAAACAAGTAAACACATGCATACAACAAACAGCAGAAAACATGAAACGCAACTGCAGTCCTTATGTCTGCAACTGCTCACGAGGCCGTAGTTGGCATCTCCAGATTTCTCCTTGACGAAACATTCCACACTCTCTGCCCTCAGCTAGCATCTCGGCTGCTCTGGATTCTCCACCTGGTAGAGTGTCCCAAGCCTTCCTTCACAAGGATCTGAATCTCCAGTTGACTGCCTGTTTGTGATTACTGTAGTTCACCATGAGCATTTCCTATAAACACAGAAGAAACAAAAGGCTCCCCCAACCCCTGGGCTCCAAGAGCAGACCACCTTGATTCCATTGTGCAGCAACAACTCAGTTTCCCTTTGGTAACCAACACTAATCTCTCCAGCCAGAGTAACCCCTCCCATACTTTCTTTGCCTGTCATTTGCCTACTGGGTCTGAGGGTCCCAGATGACCACAGTGCATGTTCCAAGTCAGAGGACCCACTGGTGCGTCTAGGGGAAGAAACTCTCTGGGGTCTAAGATCTGTGACGCAGCAGAACTCGGAGTTTCTGGGATGGGGAGCAACACTTTGCAAGTGAGTCATCAGGGATTAGGGTGAAAGGAGTACTCCCTGCCTCCACTCCTTACTCCTGAACTCAGAAATTCTGGTTGTGAGGAGATGCAATTGCCTGCCTTTTATGGTTACTGTAGCTCGCCGTTAACATTTCCTATCAGGCACAGAAAAAACATATATGGTCTCTGATTCAAAGTATAAACCACATCCTCTAAGATAACCCTAGCTTCTTAGGGTGTGGTCTCCCCATTAGTTCTGTAACTGAGCCTTTTGTGAACCATTTCACCCTTCAATACTGCTGCCTGAAGTGATAGGAAGACCAGTTGTTTCCAGGGAGCCCACTGCTGTACCTCCCTTGCTGTGACATGGGCTCCTTAACCAGACAAAAATCGAGGAATACCGGCTGAGCTCAGTGGCTCAGCCTGTAATCCCAGCATTTTGGGAGGCCAAACCAAGTGGATTGCCTGAGCCCGCGGGTTCAAGACCAGCCCAGGCAACTTGGCGAGACCTCATCTCTACAATAAAATACAAAATAGCCGGGCGTGGTAGTGCGCATCTGTAGTTCCAGCTACTCAGAAGGCTGAGGCGGAAGGATCACTGGAGCCCAGAAGGTCCGCGCTGGGGTGGCCGTGAACATGTGTACCACTGCACCCCAGCCTGGGCAAAAAAGGAGTGAGACTCCAACTCAAAAAACAAAATCTGAGCCGGGCTCAGTGGCTCAGCCTGTAATCCCGCGCCTTGGGAGGCTGAGGTGAGTGGATTGCCCAAGCCCGCGGGTTCGAGACCTGCCTGGGCAACTTGGCGAGACCTCATCTCTACAATAAATCAAAAATGAGCCAGGCGTGGTAGCGCGTGCCTGCAGTTCCAGCTACTTGGAAGGCTGAGGCGGGAGGATCACCGGAGTCCAGCAGGTCGAGGCTGTGGTGGCCGGGAACGTGCCACTGCACTCCAGTCTGGGTGACAGAGTGAGACTCCAACTCAAAAATAAAAAATAAAAATAAAAATAAAAATGAATCTGGAGGAAAGTCTCAGTGGTAGCTAGGGCATTCTGGAAGTCTACACAGAAGCACTATGAGCCAGAAAGGTAAATCCATATCTGGAATAGATCTCCACTTAAGTGAGAACAAATCTTTACTCCCTCCATGTTAAAAGAGTCCCAATGTAATCAACCAGCCTCAGATGGCTGCTAGTCTCCCTGGTGCCTTATCAGGGACTCACTGCCGGCCTCTGCTGTTGGCTGGGTAGGCACTAAGCAGCAGTGGGTGAGCAGACTGGTCAAGCCCATACCTCAACCTGCCACAATGCCCCTTGTTCATGGACTCATTGAGCAAGCACGGGTTGCTGGAGGATAGAGGCCGACGAACATCCACAGGGAGTGTCATTTCATGCAATCAAATGCTGAAAACCTTCTCTGCAGTGGATGCCCTTTGGTGGCCATTCACATGAATACAAATACAGCCTCTTCATTATCTGTGTCCATTCCAAGTGGTCTCTGCACATAGCTCATCCCCAAACTTCCTCATCTCCAATCTCCCAATCCCATTAGTTCCAAATTCATGACCATCCAACCCAACATGAGCAGCAGCCCAGAAGTCAGTATAAATCCATACTACACCAGCTATGTTTCACTGCAGACAGAATGGACAACCCAATGTACTATGGGCAGATCTGCCCACTGAGTGGATTTTCCTTCTTCACTGCCCTCCAGTGTCAGCTCTGAGTGGGCTTAATGCTGCTACTGTCCACTTTTGCAACAAGCATATAGTGCGCGTCTATCTGTAAGCCAGGCTTGAATGTTTATTTCTTACCCAGTCAAACGGTCATCAGGAGCACCTTGTGGACATGGGTTGAGAGAGAGGAGGTGATGCAAAAAGAGCTGGTGTTTGGAGAATCTGCTCAGTCAGCGTCATTACACCTGTTGGATGTGCCCAAACTCTGCCTCATAAATGGGATTTCCACTTCATGGTAGATCATGCTGTGCATGCCCAACCTTATGGCTAGGTGGTCGGACATGTTCAGTTTATGAAAGAAGCTCAGGCCACATGGGCACCTGCTATCCCATGGCTAGGTGTTCAGTTTATACTAAGACTGAGAGCAAGGTAGAATCTACTTCTCAAAAGGAAACTAAGTATCTGCAGAAGAGGGCATAGATTTGTCCCAATTCCTGGATATCTGTTCTGAGATTTTCCTGCTGGTGCCTGGCAAAAACTCTGTACTACATCCCGTTTTCCATGGATCTGTCTTAGCCAGTTCAGCTGCTGTAACAAAGTACCATAGACTAGTGGCTTCAACAATAGATGTTTCTTTCTCACAGTTCTGGAGGCTGAAAGTCCAAGATCAAGGTGTCAGAAGATTTGGCTCTTGGTGAGGGCCCCCTTCCTGACTTTCAGAGGCCACCTTCTCACTGTGTTCTTCTATGGGAGAGAGAGACCACTCTGGGTCTCTTTCTCTTCTTATAAGTGCCTTAATTCCATTAGGCATGGATCACATCTAAATCTAATGACCTCCCAAAGACTCCATCTCCTAATACCATCACAGTGGAGGTTAAGTCTTGTCTTAGTTCATTTTCTGTTGCAATAACAGAATGCCATAGACTGCCTAATTTTTTTTGAGTTGGAGTCTCACTCTGTCGCCCAGACTGGAGTGCAGTGGCCGCTCCCGGCCACCGCAGCCTCGACCCGCTGGGCTCCGGCGATCCTTCCGCCTCAGCCTTCCGAGTAGCCGGAATTACAGGCATGCGCTACCACGTCCAGCTGATTTTTTGATTTATTGTAGAGATGAGGTCTCGCTGCCCAGGCGGGTCTCGAACCCGCGGGCTCAGGCAATCCACTCACCTCAGCCTCCCAAAGGCGCGGGATTACAGGCTGAGCCACTGAGCCCAGCTAGACTGCATAATTTATAAAGAAAATGCGTTTGTTTAGCTTACGGTTCTGGTTCTCTGATGAGGACTTTCTTGCTGACCAGAGCATGGTAGAGGGCATTCCATGGTGAGAAGGCAAGAGAAAGGGACCCAGAGAAAGCTCACTTTTTATGGCAAGGTCACTTTCATGATAATAAACCCACTTGCATAGTAGCAACAGCAATCCATTTGTGAAGGCAAAGGAATTAAATCTCCAACATGTACACTTTGTGGGGACATAGTCAAACCATAGCAAGGTTTCTACCTACAAACTTGGGAGGGCCACAAACATTCAATTCATAATAATGTCTAAGGGATCATAAGGAACTATAGCCTCGATTTGCTGCAAAGCCTTCTCTTGCTCTGGTCCCCACTCAAATCTAACAACCTTACAGGTGATCCCATATATGTGTCAGAGGAGAATACTCTCTTGTGGTATATGTTGCCTCCAAAAAGTCCTAGAGAACATTATACCTCTTTTATTGTGATAGGTGGTGCAAAGACATCAACTTGCCTTTTTCCTTGGGGGGATATTTGGCATGTTCCAAACCACTAAACTTCCAGAAACTTTGCTAAAGGGGCACAGCCTAAATGCTGTGTGGCTTATCTCCCACCCCCAGTTTACACGTACCTTACTAAGGCATCTACTTCCTGCTCCTCAGTCCATAAGTGGGCTACGACAAGATGATCAAGACCTTTGCACTCAATAACATGGCAGAGTGCAGGAGAATTATCACAGCCCTGTGAAAGGAGACTTCTGACCCTTTCAGGGAAAAGCCCACTGTTTCTGGTGGTCCCTGACAATGGGGTAGAGAACAAAAGCGTTAGCCAGATCCCGTGCTGCATGTCACGTGCCAAGAACTGTGTTGACTTGCTCCAGTAGAGATACTACATTGGAAGAGCAATTCAATCAGAGGGATCTCCTGATTAAGTGTCCGATAATCCACAGTTATTCTCCAAGATCCATCTGGCTTCTAGAAACACAGGCCAAACTGTGAGTTAAACTGGGGCCGTGATAGGCATCACCACTCTTTACTCTTTCAAGTCTTTGGTGGTGGCCTTAATCCCTGCCATTTCCCACCAGGGATGTGATATTGCTTCTGATTTACTATCTTGGCAGGGAGAGAAAGTTCCAGGGGTTTCCATCTAGCCCTTCCCACCATAATGGCCATGGGTCAGAACCAATCTGGGGATTCTGCTTCTATTCAATTTGTCTATCCAATTATACATTGAGTAACTGGGGAGACAAACACAGGATGAGTCCGCACATAAACTTGGTCCACCATGAGTTGGATCTGTAAGCCTCCACCTTTATGAGTGAATCCCAGTGGCATTTTACATACCTAGGAATTAACGTCAATTCAAAGCCAAAGTCTAGTCATTCCCTAAAGATCTGAGGATTTCTCTTTCTTCAATACACAGTCACTAGTAAGTCGACACAGGTCCTTCTGTGGAAGGCTTGGAGGGAAATTTACAGCTTACACCTGCAGGAACATGGGAGCCTTCCTCAAGAGGACATGACATCCCCTTTGATGGAGAGCCTCTAGGTCTGCAGACTTACTTAGCTCTGGAAACTCAGTGAGGGGCCACTTCCTGCACTGCAGTGACTCACTGCTACACTTCATGGTTGATGTGTCTACCTTGTCTCTGACAATTAAGTGCTGCTCCCTGCCCTCTGCTGTTCTGGGGTCTCATGCCCTCTGGAATCAGGGAGCCCATCTTAATGTCATGCTGAAACCCATCATTTCATTTGCTTCCCAGCCAAACTTCCCACAGCGGCTCTCAGTCAACTGATCTTGGCAGGGACACTAGGGCTGGTCCCTTCTCCAATCAGCAACTTTGGGTCAGGGACCTCCCTAATGGCCTTCCTGAGCTTCCTCAGAACTACACTGCAACCTAAGATGCTTCCATCTAGATTCCTTCCTTCCTTCCCTGTTTCCTAAGGACAGACAGACATGCTGCGTGGGTTAAAGCCTTTCCCAGCTCTCTTGGTTCTCTCCCCATCTTTTCTTCTGGACATTTCCCCAACAAAAGTCTCTATTCCTACCTGGCATCTGCCTCTCAGAAGACCTTGACTAATGCCAGAGGTACTGAGGAGCCTGAGAAAACAGGAGTACAATAGAGAAGTGGAACTAGCCTGCTTGCTGTCTGGCTGGTGAGGAGGATGCTTTCCAGGTGGCAGGTGGGGCGTAGCAGCTCCTGGCTTGAGGTGGGGTCCCAATGAGTAAATAGTGGGTAATGACCTGGTAAAATATCCAGGGAACACATCTTTCAAGCATTTGAAAGATGAGGGAGACAACATCCAAAAGGATAGTGGAGTTGGTTGGTTACCACTGCACTGTACTGACTTCCTGTATAAAGGGAAACTAAGGCAGTTAACCAGTAACTAAGGCTGAGGGTAAGAGCCAAAGGCCACCAGGTGTGGTGGCTCATGCCTGTAATGCCAGCACTTTGAGAGGCCGAGGCGAGAGGATTGCCTGAGTCCAGGGGTTTGAGGCCAACCTGGACAACTTGGTGAGACCTTGTCTCTACAATAAATAAAAAAATTAGCCGGACATGATGATGCGTGCCTATAGTTCCAGCTATTTGGAAGGCTGAGATGGACGGATGGCTTGAACCCAACAGGTCGAGGCTGCGGTGGCTATGAGTGTGCCACTGCACTCCAGCCTGGGCAACAGAGTGAGACTACAACTCCAAAAAAAAAAGTCAAAGGCCTTGATGGGGACCACATCTCTTGCAGGGGACGGGCAGTCAAAGCAGAGCAGCAGGCTGAAGACCTAATTGTTGGAACCCAGGGCTCCAGAAACATTGGACTGTTAAGCCAAGGCACATCTGTTATGTGGCAGTCAGGACCCTGGTGGAGAGAGCATGGAGCCATGAAACATGGGATGGGACATCTGGGTGGAAGCCCCTGAGGACATGGCTCTGCAGACTCCCTGAACACTCTGGGCTTGCAGAAGTAGTCCACCCTTCCCTCACAAAAGTCTCACTCTGTTGCCCAGGCTGGATTGCAGTGGCATGCTCAAGCCACCACAACCTCGATCTGCTGGTCTCAGGCAATCCTTCCACCTCAGCCTTCCAAGTAGCTGGAACCACAGGCATATGCCACCATGCCTGGCTCATTTTTTAATTTATTGTAGAGATGAGGACGCACCATATTGTCTTGAACCCCTGAGTTCAGGTAATCCCCTCACCTCTGCCTCCCAAAATGCTGGGATTACAGTTGTGAGCCACCATGTCTGGCTTCATTGCTGTTTCAATTTGTATCCTTCTGATCACTGGAGAAACTGAACAACAACTCATCTTTTGCTCTCAGCCATTCAGGTTCTCTCTGAGAATTGCCTGTTCATGTCTTTGCCCATTTTTCTTTGGGAGTCCTTGTCTTTTTCAAGGTGATTTATGGCTGCTTCCTGTATATTCTATCAAACCCTTGTGGATTCAGATGTTGCAAATATCATCTGTTAGTCTGTCACTTTGTTATCATAGCCGATTGAATTCTTTATCAAGTGAAATCCTTCATTTTGGTAACATCAAATCCATCCATTTTTTTACCTTATGATTTCTTCTTTTGGAGTCTTGTCTAAGAAATTCTGTCTTGCCCAAGGTCACAAAGAAATTCTACAACATTTTCTCTCATGAGCCTACATACACTGAGGCCTTTCATCTCTCATAATTGGGTTTCCCTTTGTATACAGCATGAGGTGGGATCCTACTTTCTGTTTTTCACAAAGTGAGCCTGTTTTACCAATAGTATTTGTTTCAGTTACTAAAGTTGCATAACAAATTATCGTCAAATCTAGCTGCTTCAAGCAAGCACTTCAGTTTGCTCACATTTTTGAGCATTGGGAATTTGGGATGGTCCAGCAAGGGCAGTTCTACCTTGGGGAAGGAGACGTCACATGTAGTTGCAAATATATTCTTCCTTCCACAGGTTGTCTCTTCACTCTTTTTCCTGTGTCCTTTGCTGTACAAAATATTTTTAGTGTGACATAATTCCATTTTTCTATTTTCTTTTTTGTTGCCTGTGGTTTTGGGAATCATATCCAAAAAATGCATTACCCAAACCCACGCTATGGAGTTTTTCCAGAGCTGTTATTTTTAACGGCTTTGCATTTTTTAAAAAATCTTCCCTTTCCAAGGATTTATTATATCACCTCTGTCATATATCAAGTTGGTACAAATACATGGATTTATCTGAAGGAATCTATCTTCAGTTTCATTGGTTTGCTTATCTGCTCCAGTGCCACTGGCATACCGTTTTTCTTTTTATATCTTTGTAGCATATTTTAATAAATATAGGGCAATTCTCTTTGCTCTTTCTTTTCAAAAAATGTCTAAGATGTCTTGTGTCTTCATTGTTAATGTGAATTAAATTTTGTTACCATTTTCAGAAATATTTAATTTGTAGATTAATTCAGGGGACACGAGCATCTTTATAACATTAAGTCCATAATCTGTAGATGTGATGTAGCATTCCATTTACCTTTTCAGCCTTTTCAGTAGTCTTGGATCTTCCCATTTCCGACATAATGATATTTTGTGTTCTTTTTAAGGTTGATGTGTGGCACTTTATTATTTTGATGCTTATGTAATGGTTCCTTGTTCGCTGATTATATTTTCTAGCTGTGTATTGCCGGTCCAGAATTATACTAGTGATTTTGTAAGACAATTGTAGTGTTTCACAAATATGATCACCAATTCCTTGATGCTCTTCTCTTCAAGAAGTGGAGCTTAATTCCCCTCTTCTTGAGTGTGGGTTGTATTTAGTGATTCTCTTCTTAAGAATAGAGTAAGGCAGAAATGATAGTGTGTGACTGCTGAGAATTGATTACAAATGGCCCTGTGGTGTCTTCTCTTTTTGTTTTCTCTCTTGGGTCACTTGCTCAGGGGTAAGAGAGCTGCCATGTCATGAAGACACTCAGGTAGCCATATGGATAGGTTCACATGGTCAGAAAATAAGGCCCTCTACCAATATCAGCAAGGGGATGAGGTCTTTTCACAACAACCTTTTGAGTGAGTCCTCCTGGCAATGGACTCTCCAGTCCCAGTCAAGCCTTCAGATGACTTCAGCTCTGGCCATGTTTTTATCTCAACTTCCTGAGACTTTGAGCCAGAACCACCCAACTAAGCTGCTCCCAAACTCCTGCTCCCAAGTTGTGAGATAATGAATGCTTATCGATTGAGTTGCTGAATTTAGGAGTAATTTATTATGCAGTGACTGACAATATAATGATCTTGTGTCTGTCAGCTTTGCTAAATTCTCATATAAGTTTTAATAATATATCCATCGATTCTGCTGGGTTTTCTATGTAGGTAACTATGTCATCTTCATATGTAACAGTTTGTCCCTCCCTTTCCAATCTAATACCTCCTATTCTTTTTTCTTTTCTTACTTCATTCTTCTTGGTGATGAGTTTGAACAATAGAGAAGATATTCCCTTGTCTTAATCTTATGAGTAATGCTATGTAATTTTTCTAATAAGTAGTAATGTTTGCTATCAGTTTTTAAATACGTAGTTTTCAATCAAGTTAAGAAAATGTTCTATTACCAGTTTTCTAAGAGTTTAAATCACAAACAGAGATTGGATATTATAAAATCCTTTTTAATCATTTAATTGATTCTTTTAATCAATCACATGATTTTTCTCCTTTAGTCTATTCTTGAGGTAAATCACATTGATAGAGTTTTCTGATATTAAACCATCTTTGCATTCCTGGAATAAACCTATTTGATACTGAGTTTTAAAAATATACAGTTGTGGTTGGTTATATTTTTAATAATTTTTGAAATTGTAAAGGCTTACAATTGTCTTTTCTTATTTTGAAATAATGATATAACTAGCCCATAAAATGAACTGGGAGACTTTCCCCTGTTTCCTATGTTCTGAAAGAGTTTGCATAAGAAATACATTATCTTTCTTGAAGATTTTTATTGGGGAATTATTTGTTTTCCATTTCAATTTCCTTCATGGACACTGGTCTTTTAAATTTTCTATTTACTCTGGTGTCAATTTGGTATTTTATATTCTATAGAATGTATTCATTATATTTAGGTTTTCTGAATATATTAGTGAATAATCATTCATAATTTACCCTTTATTATTTCTGTAGTTATTTTTCATCTTTCATTCTATATTTACTTTATCTATTTCTCTCTTTTGTCATAAGTCTTGCAAGAGGTCTGCCTGTCTTATTATATTTACAAGGTTCCGATTCAATACCTCCTATTTATTTTTTCTTACTTCATTCTTCTTGGTGATGAGTTTGAGCAATAGAGATGATATTGCCTTGTCTTAATCTTATGAGTAATGCTATGTAAAGTTTCTCTGATAAATAGTAATGTCTGCTGTCAGTTTTTAAATAGGTAGCTTTCAATCAAGTTAAGAAAATGTTCCATTACAAGTTTTCTGAGAGTTTAAACCACAGAGATGGAATATTCTTTTAATTGATTCTTTTATTGGTTGTTTTAGCTTTGAAAACATTTTACTGTATAATGTTAAAGATGTTTTCTGTTTTACTGGTTTCTGCTCTTACCTTTTTTATTTACATCTTGTTTCTTTAGATATATTCTTTAGTTCTTTCTCTGGCCTCTTGAGTTCGATGCTCAGCTCACTTTTTTCTATCTTTCTTTGTATTCTGATTAATGTATTTAAAATCATATTTTTTTCTCTAGGTACTACTTTAGTACATCCCATAACTCCTGGCATGTAGTGCTCTAAATGTTTTATAATTTCCTTATGATTTTTCTCTCAATTCAGGGGTTATTTAGTACCTATGATTTTTTCTTCCCAGACATCTAGAAATTGTTATTATTATTTCATTTATTTTATTGCATTAGAGCCAGAAAATAGTTTATATTATGCTGATTATTTTGAAATGTATCACATTTTCTTTTGTGGCTATAATGAGCAATCCAACTCCATTTTTTGACAACTTTTAAGCCTTATTCCCTATATCCCACAGCTAGACAAGCTAATAAGATATCCTGGGCACTCCTTCACTTGGCACTGGTAGGACTTCAACTACACAAGTCTTCACCTGTACATGGAACTCTTACTCAGTCCCCAGCCACTCACCATAATAAAACCTCTCCTTTTCTTGTTTTCTCAAACCATTCCTTAAGAGGCTTGCCCTGCTCTCCTCAGAGACAATTCTAACTTTTTCATGCAATAAACTGCTACACATGTTGGTGTGCATGTGTAGTGTTATCAGCCCCAATATTTGAACCAAGTTTTGGGTGGGAGGTCAACCTGCCTCTACAAGTGGCCTAGCACATGACCTACTTTTGTGAATATTAAGTCATGAACAAAAGAAATCTGTATTATCCTTGAGGTGTGTAAATTGATAGATAATAGGTATAGTTAAATTAAGTTATGCCATTCAAATATAAATATCTACTTTTGTATATTTAATCTATCCTTTTGTAAGAAGAGTTTTCTGTCATTTTATATATTTTAAAACTATATTATTCAATGCATATATAAATCATTTTATGCTTTTGGTCTACTCTTCTTCTGAGCTAGTACCTAATATTCTTCTTTGTCTGATGTGATTTTTTTTTTTTTTTTGGCCTAAAGTTTATTTTGCCTTATAGCAGAATTGCTATCTCAGATTTCTTTGGTTCTTATTTGCTTGATGTATTTCTTTTCTATGCTTTGATTTCAGTGCCCTTTTAAAAAAAATATGTGTCTTCTATAAGCAGCATACAGTAGTAGTTTATTTTTCACTCAATATGTGTGTCTCTGCTTTCAGATCAGTGAGTCTAACTCATTTACATTTATTGTACTCAACATTATATTAAGGTTTATTTCTGCCATCTTGTTCTGTGTTTTCTATAATAATTTCTCTATGCTTGGGTTATTTTTCTTGTTTCTTTTTCAACTCTTCCAGCTACAAAGATCCCGTCTCTCTGTCCTCTTCACTCTTCAGATGACCCACAGAAGATAAACTGGAGAGGCTGGGCAGTCTCAGTCCTACAGGCATTCCCTTTTCAGACAGGCTGGCCCCTCTCTGGACACACTGTGGACTTTGCACTCTAGAATCTTTGATCCGCCTCAAGACACCTAAAGGCATCCTGCACTTGCCAGGAACGGAGGAGAAAGAAAGCGAGCACGTGCCCACGTACCCCACAACATTTCTGCAGAGGATGCATGCCATGGTACGGTAAGCTCTGCAAGACAGGGTGGCAGTCAGTTTTATTTCCCACAGTGCCCGTCTGTGCACCAAGGACCCCAGCCCAGGTTATTGTGAGTGGGTAAGTGAACAGGTAGGTCCTGGTTTCTTTTGAACATATGATATGGCCTGAGGTCTTATCCTACTTGCGGCTCCTTGCAGGTGTGGGTTCAGGGTGTATCCAGGGGCTTGGGAGTCCATAGTGGGAAGGGTATAAGTCAGGGCGGGGGTTTAGCAGCACAAGGAAAGCAAGAGTCCCTGATCTGAGCACTTTACCAGAGGACCCACTGAGGCAGCCCTTCAGACTCTCCCTTATTTACAAGTTGGGAATCTTGACCAAGAACTCTTGACCCCACGCCCACCCCTTCCCGGCAGCTGACATCTGGGTTTTGGGCCTCCTCCTCTGGTGCGAGGCAGAAGAGAAGAGTGAATAGAAAAGCAGTTAAATGGGAGAGTGGATATTTAAGCCCAAAGCAGTCAGTCACCCCAGGCCACAGGCAGCAGCCCAGCACCCTCCGGCCAGATGATAAATGGATGCTATTTTTAAAGAGAGACGCCACAGAGCTCATTTCTATTTGTTTCGGTGGGGTTTAGTCTGGGCTGTTGCGGCTACGTGTTAATGCAACTCCCTGAGGAAGATAAACTGGAGAGGCTGAGCTCTGAACCCACCCGATACCATCAAGCACACAGGGAAGGAGATGCCACGTAATAATCTTGAGGCAGTTTTCTAAATTAAGACCCAACGGATGACCGCAATGCATCATCGCATCAGCCACGTCCGACACAGCCTCCCATCCATCTTCACGGGCACAGTGACGTCTCTGGCAAGGCAGCTCCAAGCTGGCAGCAAGTCACTGCCATGTGGCCAGGAGGGCACGGCTCCCACCAGGTGGCTCAGACAGGTGGGCCAAGACCACACGGATCATCCCCAAGTTGCCAGAAGGAGAAGGGTCAGGTCCAGGATTCCTATGCCTGGCAGCAGGCAGGGAACCAGGGTCACTGGAACACAGGATATGCCATGGCCCTGTCCGGTCCAAGTTATAGTGTTTTATGGGAAACAGAGGACTTCAGAGTGAGTCCTCTGAAGGCTTGGAGGCTGTGTCCACACCTGTGTCTGCCCCCTTGCCCTACTCCTCCTCCTCCTGACCAATCTAGTCCCACTTTCTGGGCCAGGCCAGGCTGAGGCCACGGGGTCCAGAGAGTCTGGAAGCCTCAGGGACAGAGGGATGGGACCACCCCTGCAAGGAGGGTACAAGATGATAAAGCCAGAGCAGGAAGAGCAGGAGGGGACAGAGCCAGCCCAGGACAAGGCCGAGGGGCTTTAGCTACAGAGGCCTTGCTGGGTAGGAGATAGGGACGGGGTGAGGAGGCAGCCACCAGCCATCAGGTGCACCTGCAGGGAGAGACCCGCTGTAGACACTTGAGGTCAGGCTCCAGGGACAACTCCCACCCTCCCTGGCCTCAAACTCCCCAGACACTGTCTGGCAAGAAGGATGTGAGCAGGATGTGCAGACCACGGATGCTGGCTGGAGGGCTGCCGAGGGACTGTCACTCGCCAGCTGCCGCAGCCATTGCAATGTCCCAGCCCTCCCAACTGATAGGCCTCGGCTCTGCCCGTGGGTGTCAGAGCTCCTCCCTGAACTAACCTGGAGGCAGCCCCAGCCCCCAGCCCAGCACCTATTTCACTTCCTCCCTGATCTCCTACCGCTGACCCACCGGGCCAGACCTCCCACCTGGTGGCGCCTGTGCCCACGCTCAAGCGTGAGCAGGCACACCACAGAGGCTCAGGTGTTCACCAAAGAGCGGACAGAGGCGCCCTTCCATGCACAGAGCAGGTCAGGGGTGAGTGGCATCTGATACCTGTCAGCATCAGCCAGCCCCTCCCTGCCTCCAATACAGGCCCTGCAGTCCAGGGACCTCACCCGTGGCCTTTGAGGTTGGGGGGTACCCACACCCCTTCCCGTCAGCACTTGCATACTTGGCTCCTCCACAGGAGAGAAGCCCACTGAGCCAAGTCCACTCAGCCGAGGACCCCACTCAGGTTGGACGGCGACCCGGGAGCCACACGCGGGCCCCTCGATGTGGCAACACCCCGCCTGCGCCCCAGCCAGGCTCCCCCCTAAGGAGATCAATAGCTTTGGAAATCTGAAAAGAGCCCAAACAAAGAAGTGGGCTTGTAAGTATCCAGCTTGTATCAGCTGATAAATGGTCCCCTCTTTAAGGGACTTATCTCTTTAGGACTTGCGGCATGAGGGATGGCATCATTTGTCCTGGTGGCTCGTCCGGACCAGCCAAGCCGGATCTATTTAAAAGATAGCGCGATACTGTCGACAGCAATAGACAGGGTAATTGCAGAGCGACTGCCGGGGTATAAATTACACGGCTCTAAGTGGTGGAGTGGCCGCGGGAGAGTGGAGAAATTCCTGACAATTTACTTGTCCCTCTGCCCTGCCGCCAGCTTATCATGGGCCAGCAGAAGAAACGCGCTCCGGGTGAAAAAATTAAGTATTGATCAAATTAACAGTTTTTACTGATCTTTTTAAGGGAAAAAAGGAGCGCAACAATTAAATTTAGAACACAAAGGACGGGGCAGGGTAACTCTTGACCCCACGTGGCAAGGTCTGCGACACCGACAAGCAGGAAATACAGTCTTGGCAAGACGGCATCCGTGAGACGGGCCTGATGGAGAGCCACCCCCTTGTGCCTCCTGGGGCCAGGAGGGAGTGGGAGGACCCGGGCTGCAGGGAGGCGCCTCGGGCCCCAAGTTTCCCTCAAGCCAGACAACCCGGGCAGCCCAGGGTAACCCTCTCCTGGGTCATCCCTGAGCCCCTTCTGAGCCAGTCCCTACATTTCTTGGGAGTCTGCTATGGCCCTGCCTCCAGGGCCTGCACAGGCAAGAGGCAAGGTGGGCAGACAGCAGGGCTCACAGGTCTGTCACCTGTCATGGCACAGCCTGGAAGACTTCCTGGAGCTGGAGGACAAGGTGATAAAGCCAGAGCAGGAAGAGCAGGAAGGGACAGAGCCAGCCCAGGACAAGGCCAAGGGGCCTCAGCTACAGAAGCCCTGCTGAATAGGGGACAGGAGACAGAGGTGGGAGGCAGCCACCGACCACCAGGTACACCCGCAGGGAGAGACCTGCTGTGGACACCTGAGGCCAGGCTCCAGAGACAGCTCCCATCCGCCTTGGCCTCGAACACCCCAGACACTGTCTGGTAGGAAGGATGTGAGCAGGGTGTGCTGGCCACGGAGTCAGAGGGCGGGAAGTCACCACTGTTGGAAGGACAGTAATTCACAGGTTCCTCTGGTCACACAGAGCCCTGCCCCCCATCTGAGCCCTGGATGGCCACAGGGTCCCAGCTACACCAGGCGCCAAAGGGAATCCCAAGGGCCCCACTTTTTGAGAACTGTGTCACCATGCTGACTGGCCATTGAAGGGTGACCAAGACAGTCTCCCCTAAACCCCCAGTCCTGCCTGCTGGCGCTCCCACAGACTTTTGTCTGTGGAAGCTTGAGAAAGGTGTAAGCAGGGACTGGAGAGTCGCCCATCACCTATCCTGGGCCAGACCAGGGACAGCAGGGCTGCCCCATCCCCAACTGATCACACCTAGAGCTGTCCCTCCCCCGGCTTGGTGGTGCAAGACACACAGAAGCCACTGATACCTTAAGTGGCTGCCAAGGTGGGGCCCAGGGTCAATGGAGCTCTGGGAAATTGCCCCGGGGAAAATTACTGGCATTGAGTGGCAGATAAATAAATGGCTCCTAAGTAGACCCCAGCCAGGGTGCGGATCCTTCCAACACAACAAGCCTGCCAGCACCCTTAGAGTTTGACCACGGCCCAGGAGGGCAGGTGCATAGCTCCCAGGAGCCAGGCTCCACCCAGCCTAGCAGGCGGGGAAGGAGCACCTAGAATTGGAGTTCCAGGCCATGATTCAGGTCTGATATGCCGAGAGGTCTCAGGTAGGCCCATCTGTGGTCTACTGGGGCCCTTTGCTTTCCCCCTCCTTTGTCCTGCCAGAGTAGAGTTCTATCCCAGAAGCCAAGCTGTTCCTGTCTATGGCTCAGGTGCTGAATGGGGGCCTCCAGGACTGGATGTAACCCAAGGCAAAGCTGGGCTCAATGGGGGACCAGCACCACCGTTTTGAGACAAGAAACCACAGAAGCAGTCACCCCGCCTCTGCAGCCTATCCTCACTGATGTGGCACAGGAGGGTCTCTGCTCCTGCACCAGTGAAAAGTCCACATGAGGCAGAGGGACGAGGTGAAGGACGGCTCAGTGGGTACACGGGCCACCTCCAGGTCACACCCACAGAATCACCCCGGGCCAGCTCGGGGACCACCACGGGACCACAGCCCCAGGCTAGCCTGTGAGGACCCAGCACTTCTGGTGGCCAGCACACTTAGCACCGGGACAAGGGCTACCCTGCCCTCTCCATCACCTGCAGGGTCCTATCCTGTGCCCCAGCCCCTGTGGCTTCCTGTTCCAGGAGGAACAGATTTTTCCCTGGTACTCTTGCATTTGTGTGTGCCCTGGTATGGGCTCCCCACTAACAGGAACCCTTGCCCGTGGCCCAGACAGGAGCCCTGTGTTGCCCACTCTGTGTAGGGACCTCCCAAGCCACCATCGCCACTGTGCTGCGTTGATTGAGACATCTGCCCACACTCTCTGGGCCTCATACACAGCCTTTGGGAAAGGAGGTTTAGGGCCCCTACAAGCACGAAGGAGGCAGTCACCCGCAGGGATGGTCTGAGAAAGGCCCAAAGGACCCCATGCCCTGGTCTGTGGCTCCTGATCCCCCATTAGAACCGGGGGCCTAGCTACAAACCGCGACTTGTGCCCACGCAGTGGCTCAAAGGGAGAAGTATGTCCCACGCATGCTCGGGCATGTGTCACCCAAGAGTACCACCAGGCACACGGATGCCTGGGCTGAGTTCCAACTCAAGTCCATGGGGCATGGGGTGGGCTGACAGGCCGAGGGGTCAGGGCACTTGCACAGTCCTCCATGTCATTCCCTACTGTTAGTTCCTTATTACCGAACTAATAAGGAACTCAGTCATATTCAACTTTTGACTTGCTTTTAATTAAACTCTTTACTTTGAGACATTGCATATTTGCATATGATTATGAGAACTACAGAGCCATCCAGTGGGCCCTCTGCCTCTCCCCTCACAGTGACTTCCTGCCAAGCTACAGCCCATGCCACGAGCGGGTCTGATGAGACCATCCAGCCCTTCCCCCACCCTTAACCCCAATGACCACCTTCTGTCCCCCATTTCCATAGTCTTGTTATGTCAAGAACATTCTCTAAGTGGAGCCACACAGAACGCCTCTTTGGGGAGTGGCTTGTCCACTCAGTAGGGTTCTCTGGACAGTTCACCCTTTGCACTGCTGCATGGTGTCCCACGAGGGCAGTGCCATGCCCAACCCAGGAAAGGACCACTGGGATGTGTCAGGTTTTTCAGCCGTATTACTTCTAAAATGAAACTTCCTTAAAATGGAGAGAAGACAGAGACCCAAAGAAACAGAGGTAGAAGAGACAGAGACAGAGGGAGAGACAGAGGCAGAAAGCCACTTAGAGGCCATAAGAACTGTGACAGGACTCATGCCCGGGCAGTGCTGGGCCCTCTTCTGGGCTTCCCCACCGGCACGGCTTCTCTCCCACTTCACCATCCAGGCCACCAGCCTTGCCCAAGACACAGGGTGTCAGCAGCTCCTCCGACAGCTTCCCACAGACCACCAAGGGCACGCACTTGGCTCCAGAGGGCCCAGAGAGGTTCCAGCCTTGGTGCTCTGTTGGGGGTCCGCCTGTGGTTCCCCCTGCTTTTCCTCCTCCCCCGCCCCACCAGGCATCTGCTCGCCACTGCCCAAGGTAGGAGTCTCCTAAACCCAAGTTCAACAGGTCCCAGCTGTCAACACAGCGCATAGTGAGGCAAGCTTTGAGGCCTGCCTGGGCCCCCGCCCTCACTCACTGCACCCCCACCATCTGTCTGCCTCAGGCCCCCACCATACAAACCTGCCAGGAGGCTGGGCTCCTCCTTAGAGACCTCTGTACAGCCAGCACTGACCACAGGCCCTAGAAAACCACAAGCCCCATGCCCACTGTGCCCACCTGGCTGGCATAGACCACAGCCACTCCCTCAGCACAAACCAAACACACACAATATTTGTCCTTCAATGGCCCCAAGCCTCCAAGGCGGGAAGGCAAACCCTCCAGAGACTTTGCTCCTGCTGACACCTCTTTCCAGCTGGTCCCTGACTTCCTGCCTCCCACCCTTACCCCTACTGTGCTCTGTTTAGCACCAGAGGTCACCTGGGCAGCGGGTGCCCACTGTCCCCAATAAAACTGAGGATCTTGTGGAACCAGCTTGTGGGGACGGGTGGTGGGAAGCCAGGGACTGATGGACCCAAGAAAGGCTGGGGCCTTCAAGCCCTGGACCATTTCCCAGAACGGCTCGGAAGGTGCCCTGTGCAAGTCAGAGGGTAACCTCCTCTCCTGTAGGCCCCAAGCGCCCAGCAGTCCCCTCTGTGCCCTCCCAGGCCTTGGGGAAGTAGGGCAGGAGGAGCCTGTATAAACCAGTTCCAGACTGGCCTTCAGGAGAGCACCAACCAGCCCTAAGTCGGCCCTTGACGATGGCTCTGAACCAGACCTAACCCTGAAAGGAGGAAGAGGAGGCCTCAGGACCTTGGTTGGGGTGCATTCCAGAAATCTGGGAAAGACTCCTCCAAACTCTGGCCCTTTCCATCAGCTATCAGCCAGAGGGTGCAGCCAAGAGCGGGATCCCCACCCCCATCTGGTCCAGGGTCCCAAAACAGGGGCTGACGGGGATGCCATGTCCCTCAAATCAGGAGGAAAGGAAATCTGAAAACCAGAGAAACAGAGAGACAGATGAAGTGGGGGAGAGAGGGAGGGAGGGAGACACACAGAGAGAGAGGGAAAGAGAGGGAGAATGAGAGATGGAGGGGGGAGAAAGGGAGGAAGGGTGAGGAGAGAGAGAGGGAGAGGAGAGAGGGAGGGAGCAGAAAGGGAAGAAAGAAAGGAGTGAGGGAGAGAGGGAGAGGGAGAGAGAAAGAGAGACACAGAGAGAGGGAGAGATGGAGGGGGAGACAGAGAGAGGAGGAGAGAGGAAAAGAGAGACACAGAGAGAGATGGGGAGAGAGAGGCAGAAAGCGAGAGAGAGAGAGAGAGAGAGAGAGAGAGAGAGAGAGAGAGAGAGAGAGAGCAAGCACAGATAATGCTCCCAGAGGCAGACAGTTCCTCAGAAGACAATTTTTAAGCATGAAGAATTGCTGTCGCGGATCCTTCTGGAACGCAACCCCTCCTACATTTGATGCCTTTTCTCTGCATAGTAATGTGTCTTTAAAAAAAAAAGAGAGAGCCACTGATGTATGTTACAAGAAGTGTATCTCTCTCACCGAGACAGAACATTTTAATTCCCCGACACCTTTTAGTGATTGCTTCAATTTCCGAAGATTTTGATAAAATCATGCGGTTTAAGAGTCGCGGGATGGAGCGGCCAGCGCAGAGTGTAATGAAATGCTCCTGTTTCATCGCCTTCATTTGACACAGCCCAGCTCCGGGGGCTAATAAATGCCGCATGATAAATGTTGGAGCCACGATTGTAAAAATATACTTGTAATTGGGTTAATATGCCTTAAAATACTACCCATCAGTTATCTTTCTCTCTCCTCACCCGGCGTGCGCAGGGTGCGTGCGGGTGCGGCGCCGCCTTCCTCCCCACTCGTCCGGCTTCCCTCCAGGCCTGGCAAAGGGTTCCTTACCTTGGCCAGTGATCTGGGGGCTGGAGGGCAGGGCCGGCCACCCCAAACACCACTTGGCACTTGACCCGGAGCAGACGCACAGCAGGACACACAGAAGCAGGTGTACCTGGGGCAGGGAGGTAGCTGGGAATGCTCTCCCATGACCCAAAGTCCTCCTTCTCCCAGACCCCGCTTCACCCTGATGGGCATCTGTCCCAGAAGGACGGACTCCAGAAATAGGGGCCCAGCAAGTGCTAGTGAGGGGATAGGGAAATGGTGGGTTTCAAGCAGGGAGGCTTTGCTCCTGTGCTCTGGCCGGGAGCCCAGGCTGGGATGGGGGCCGTGTGCTAGGGAGAATGGGGCTCTGCCCTGAGTCCACGTCAAAGGAGACACACTAAAGCTGAATGGAGGAGCTCAGATAGGACTTCTGGCTGGCCCCAGCGACTGTGGTCATCAGAACCAGCCCTGCCCTTTGACTTTCTTGTCAGCTGAGGTGGTGTCATGAGGAAGCAGCACTGTGGTCAGTAGTTGGACCCTGGAGGATGCCCTCTGGGCAACCCCAATGCCTCAACCAAGGCCTGGGCCCAGTGATGCTGTATACATATGTATGAACTCGCTTGATCAGTTGGATGCATGAATGGATCAGCAGATGGATGATGGGTGGATGGATGGATGGATGGATGAGTGGATGGATAGATGGGTGGGGGATGGATAATGGGATGAATGAATGGATGGGTGATGGGTGGGTGGATAGATGGGTAGATGGAGGGTGGATGGATAACTGATCAGATCAGAAGTGGATGGACAGGTAGGTAGGTGGGTGGATGGGTGGATGGGTGGATGGGTGGATGGGTGGATG